>NC_037594.1:15625171-15842936 GCF_003073045.1 Pomacea canaliculata | reverse complement strand
TAAAGCAATTCAGTCACGTGTATAGTGCTATTATTACGATGTTTGTATCGTCTGTACGGGCACTGTTCGACCCTCGCCTGGACAAGAGGGTTATTATTGGTCGCGATCTCTAATGCGCTTAACCTACTGACTGACAATATAGTTGTGGGGGAGTGTGCTGACAGATTTTTTTTTACTCATGATTAAGCTGCACATAAAGTTCAACTCTGACAATTTATGCAGTCATATATAGCAGCATGTGCCACACCCGTACTTAGACCAGTCTTTATCGTTAGAATATAACTGTTGGCACAAGTAAAGAGATATACCCGAATATGATAATTCCTGGCTTTCTAATGAATTCTAAATGAACAATTTTTATAAACAAAAAAAAACAACGAAATTTCGGCATAGAAAAGTTTCTAAAAAATCACTAAGCGTCGACCATCCGTAGATCAGGCATCCCCAGCATTTCATTTTTAATTGGTAGTTTATCTACTAGCAAGTCGGCTTAGTGTAGGCATTGTAGCTTCAACACAGCAATTTCCTTTGCCTGAAAAAAAACAATGAAGCTAGACATTATCAATCCTTCGAAATAGTACTGGGTATTAAGACGGTATTCGTATGTGTCATCCTAAATTTCATTCAACTTTATCTCACAACTGAACACACATGAATAAATTTGTAATGAATAAATGACTATAATAAATATTGGCCTATATAAGCAGGATAATAAGAAAGATCTTGAACAAAAGTATTGCAGCTCCCCGGTCCTTAAGTGTTTGTGGGGTTGCAGAATGTATTTATTCAGCTACACTTTGCGTTTCATGTCTCTGATGCATCTGGGTTTTTCGCCCCTGTCCTTTCCGCTGCCTTTGCTGGTCATGTGTCTAAGTACAGGATGCACTGCAAAAATACTATATCAGAAGACATTCCACTGAAGGTGATTTGGCAGAGCGTGGCATGTTATACATTTTCTTAAAACACTTATAAACAATCTAGATTAGGTATGTCGGCGCGGGCACCGACATTAGAACAGAGTAGGAGCAAGGCAACTCGCTTCTCATCCTCGAAGTTCGTAATCATTTCTGTTAAAGCAATCAGGCAGTGTAACATAGTCTGTAAATTACTATCGTTGTATCGCTCTTACTAAACACAGACCAGTGGTCTTTTTATTTCTGATCGTATGGGCAACACAACGCACATAATAGTTCATACTCGAAGTCAGCACATATAGTACACATGCTCACACCATAGCGTCTTTATCGTGAAATACCTGTTGGCACAGCAGGAAAAGATATACCTAATGATAATTCCTGCTTCTAGAACTAAGAACATTCTTATACAAAAACAAACAAAAGATAAATAATAAATCTGCTGGAATGTTCATAAGAAATCATCTAAGCGTACCATCCGTCAACATCAAAGAAGGCGAATACCGCTGTTTAAAACCTATCGATCTCCGATGTAATCTTAGTCTTTCTAAATCCGGTTGGTAGCCACTTCCCTCGCCATCTATGAACTCCCCGATAGAAGATAAGAAAACAAAACCCATTCTTTGTTTGATCCAGCGAAAAAAGACACGTGAACCAGGTCCGAGGAATGTGGTTATTGGGCAGGCCGCGGTGGTCAGGGGGCACCGGTGACCACACTGGCTACAAATTTTCGTTCCCATTCTGAAGTTGAGTGGTGGCTCTCTCCCGTGTAATAGCCGACAACCCAAGCCTGGACAGACGGCATTTATTTAATTGTCATTCCTACTTGTGTACATTGGGCTTTAGTGTAATCAGGCCTCGGGTATTCATTCTATTTGTGTTAGGCGGAGCAGTGGACTGTTTCAGTGCATAGGTTTGTTCTGAGTTCTTTGTTGCACCACATGTTTAGAACTCTTGTATTGTTTAGTTTCAGACGTGCGACATGAACAGGCTGCGCTGCCATTGTGAAAGTGGTCATAGGGCTATGGCCACATGGAGCGGTCGTGTTCATTCACAATTTTATTAAATCCTGTTCTTATTTTAACATGTTTAATGGTGTTTTTTTTCATCAGCCACAAACGGGAGGTATTTTGTATTCTTTCTCTGTGCCATTTTGCTTCTATGCCATATTGTTAACCCCTTATCTTTTTGACATCTTTGTCTAGTTGCAGTGCCAGAGTTCTCATGCGTACCCTTGACACATAAAAACATGGCGGACCCTGTCGGCGACTAGCCACTCAAACGTGACGTCACTCGCCACTCAACACTTGACACTATATATCAACAAAACACAATACAAACCCAGCCCACCTCACCCCTCACCCCCCACCAAAATGAAAGCAAACAACAAACTATAACACCCATTTAACGCCCAGCCACACCCAAACCTGTTGTCCTATCAAAGAAGAAAGTGATGCCAGTCTCAGATACCAGTCGCTGCTACTTGCCACGAGGTTTTTGGCAGCTACAAATGGCGCATATTGCATTGGCATGGTGGATGAAACACAGTCCGACACAAGACACAGTGTGCATATCGTATTGCATTCCTGTTTTATGATTTTTCCTCACAGAGGGTTTTGAGTTTTTTTGCAACCACGATATATGCATATAAGTATTTTGTTGCCCCTTATTTGGATAAGACTTTATTGGAGATTGTTCTCAGATGCCTACGGTTGTGGCTTCCGCTGGCTCCATTTTAGTTGATTGTTTCAAACGTGTCAACACGGACCGCTAGCATGGCAAGATTGTTGGCAATGCCTCGTTTTTCTTTTTCTGTTTGAGAGATCGTTTTACTTTTAGTTTTTGTTTAAGTGATTTAGATTAACCACATAAAGGATAGCACCTGGTTGCACTTAAATTGGTTTTGCACTCATGGTTTGCTAGGAATTAGCGGAGGAGCATGGCAGGTTGGGCTTCCTTGTGCGGGGAGAGTTTGTGCGACTGAGACGAAGGTGGCGTAAGTACAGGCATCTTGCTCTTGTCTATTCATTTAGTTTACATAGTAAAATAGGTGCCGATATAGCTTTACATTTTGTATTGGTTGGTTTGAGTTGATTTTCTAACATCATATGTGAAACGACAGAGCTTTTTGTTATACCAGTTTTCGATCTTGGCGTGGAGATTTGCATTTGTGGCTGAGCCCTTTTTGTCGGTCCATTGGTACTGCCGAATAGCTTGGTGCCGGAAGCCGGTGGACACATAGACCTACAGTCGAGGTTAATGAAGTAGTGGCGTATCGTGTTTACTCCTGATTTTCTTGTTTTTCAATTTTATGTTTATTTCAAGGTTTAGTGTAAGTTGTTGTGAATCGATCCTACAAAACGGAAATGATTTTTGGTGTAAAGCCCTTTAGTTTGCATTTGTTTGTCAGTTCTAATTCATTTCTTGTTCACATAATTCAGCAACAAAAATTTAAAGTAGATATCGGTAGAAGCCTCGACTTTTGACATCTTCAATTGTTATGTTGCGATGTACAAGTGATTAGCAGAATAGAATAAGGAAATAGGAAAAAATACATCCCTAGAATTAGCCGCCGCTGCTGTGTTGGCGTAGTCCGCTTGTCCTTTCGTAGCCAGCTGTGTCGAGGCATGTGGTGTGCTAGTCGTTTTATCGAACTGTTTTTGTGCAGGCATTAAGCACCACGTAATGCAGTGGTGTCACGCAGGTCTTTCAACAGTTCCGTTAGTTTCGAGAAGTTGATTGGGGTGTTGGATAACAATCAGGGAAATCTGGAAAACAGAGTGGTGTCACATAAAAACTATCTATTACAGAAAAACTGTTCGTACGATAACAAAGGTGAATACTCATCAAGAACACTGTGTATACAAGAAACATGTTGTACTTTATCAATCACTTAGGGCGATAAGGTTGAAACAGCTGCTTGTCTATTCGGCTGTGTCGAATGTAATGTATGCATTCAATCGATAGAGCGTATAAGTTTTGTTTTGAAACTACGAATCTGATTTTGTATCCTTTAGATTTTCCTTTTGGTAGCCGCTGTTGCTGACTCGGCGTAGTCACTACGCCCATCGATACATGGGTTTATTGCTTGGTCCGCGTGGCAATGTCTTTCTGTTGGGTTGAGATCAGTTGATGAACAGTGCGTAAGTCACGTGCAGCATTAAGCGTTGTAGCCGCTTCCCCCAGCAGTGAGCCCCTCGCCCACTCTTTGGTTACCGTGCAAGCTGTAGTCAAGCACGCGTCGGTCGGAGTGCACCAACAACAAAGTAACAACAGATGTGTCAAACAATAAAAAGTCTCTTTAGTTCAACGACTGTTGGTAATAAAATATTTGGATGCCCATCACAACACTCTATCGCGAAACGAAATGTTTTGACTGTATCGACAAGCTGAAATGGGTTTTCTATCGTTGAACATCTAAGCATCAAGTGATGAGACGGATATCAGTTGTTGGTTTGGAAAACTAGATTGGCAATGTACCGTCAATACATCCGTTTGTAGTCGCTGTTGCGTGCTTGCAGCGTGGTCACGGAGCGCAGTGAATTCGAGCTAGTATGGGTCGGTGTAGTCGTTGTCCTCGATGTTTGATGGTCGATGATGTGGTAGTTCGTAGTCCCAACGAGCATGACGGTGAAGTTGCTTCACTCTCCGTTGCACGTGGTGCCAGGGGCGAAGGGGAGTGAGGAGGAAAGTGGGTGAAAAGAGAAGAGATGACGAAGCTGAAAAAGAAAGGCGAGGTTAGTTTAGAGTGCGGGAATGAAGAAGAAAGAGAAGAAAAAGGGTTACAGAATGAAGGCATGGGTAGGAGGGTTAAGATGGTGGTTAGGGCAAGAGTACGATAGGAAGGGAGAAGTGGCCAAGGGATAGAAGGGAGGAGAGAGAGGTGAAACGAAATGAGACGTACAAGGACTGGAGGGAGGGTGCAGAGAGGTGAGAAGGGGTGGAGTGGGTTGGGAGATGTTGTGAATGGGAAAGAAGGTAGAAGGTGGGAAAGTTGGGAAAGAGAGGGTCAGTATTGGAGAAAAGGTTAGGAGAAGATGGTGTATGGGACAGCGGGGAGAAAGAGGGAGTGAGGTCCTAGTGGGGGGTGAAAGGGGGTGGCTGGAGTGGGATGGAAGTGGTGAGGGAAAGGTGAAGTGACAGGATAGGTGAGAGGGGGTAGGTCGGGTTGGGGATGGATTGCGGGGAAGATATGAAGGAAGGGGTGCAGGATGAGGAAGAGGCAGAGGGGATTGGCGGGAGGTAGACAGAGAGGTTGGTCAGGGGGAGAAGGAGAGAGAGGGGCAATCGTGAAATTGGAAGGTGGTGGGAAGTAGGGGGGGTAGGAGGGAGGGGAAGGGTGAGGGGGGGATGGATGGATCTAGGAGGGTGGAAGGGGTGGGAAAGTGAGGGAGGAGAGTGGCAGGTGTGAGGGAGGGAAAGGGAGGTGGGATTAGGGGATGGGAAGAGGGGGCATGGAGGGTGGTGGAAGGGTTGGAGGAGGACAAGAAGGAGGAAAGGGAACAAGGTGGCTGGGGGTGGTGGATGGTTCTAGGGGAGGGTCTTGGAAGGGGTGAGACTAAGGGAGGCGGGCGGGAGAAGGGGTAGGAATGAAGAGAGGGAAGTGGGGGTGGGGGAGAGGAGGAGACAGAAGGAGAGGGGATGGGAGTGTCGTGTGGGAAAGAGGTAGGTTAAGGCATGGGGAGAGAGCGAGAGGGGTGGGAGAGAATGAATGGAGGCAAGGGTGAGATGAGATGGGTGGAGGAGGAGGGCTGGGCACAACGAGGAGGCGTAGGAGAAGAGGATGAAGGTGGAGCTGGTGGAGCGAGAGGTGTGGTTGGAGGAGAGGGGGTGAGAGATGGTGACGGTGGAGGGTGCATGGGAGGAGGGGGGAGTTGGGTGAGCTAAAGGGTGGGTTTTTTTTTTTTTTTTTATTTGTTTTTCTCATTTTTATGTTTTTTTTTTTTTTTTTTTTAGAATTTTTTTTTTAGATTGTGACAGAGTGGAGAGAGAAGGGGTGGTCGAGGGGAGAGTGGTGGTAGCTGAGAGTGGGAGGGGAAGGGGTTTTGTGGGGAGAGAGCGAGAATGGGAGGAGAGAGAGAGGTGGGAAAGAGAAGAGATGAAAGGAAAGAAGAAGGTAGAGAAGGGATGTGGCATGAGAAGGACGATGTGAAAGGGTTCGGTAAGGTTAGGAACCCTCCTTCCCTCCCGTCCCGTTCCTTCTCACACCATCTTTCCCATGACATCCCAACTCATCTCCCCCAAACCCTCCATCCCACTCCTCCCACCTCTCTCTCTCCTCCCCATTCCCTCTCTCCCCACCAAACCCCTTCCCCTCCCACTCTCAGCTACCACCACTCCCCCCTCACCACCCCTTATCTCTCCACTCCACAATCTCTCCATCCCCACCCTCTAGCTCCACCCAACTGCTCCCTCCTCCATGCACCTCCACCGTCACCATCTCACCCCTCTCCTCCAAGCCACACCTCTCTCCCCCATCCTTCGGCCTACCTCTTTCCACACGACACTCCCATCCCCGCTCTCCTTTCTGTCTCCTCCTTACCCCCACCCCCACATCCCTCTCCTCATTCCTACCTTCCCTCCCCGCCCGCCTCCCTAGGTCTCACCCCTTCCCAGACCCTACCCTACATCCCACCACCCCAGCCACCTGTTCCCTTTTCCTCCTTCTGTCCTCCTCCAACCCTTTCACCGCCCTCCAAGACCCCTCTTCCCTTCCCCTAATCCACCTCCCTCTTCCTTCCTCACACCTGCCACTCTCTCCCTCACTTCCCACCCTTCACCCTTCCTCAGATCCTCCATCCCCTCCTCCCTTCACCTCCCTCCACCCCCTTACTTCCCACCACTTCCATTTCACTCATGCCCCCTCTCTCTCCTTCTCCCCTGACCACCTCTCTGTCTACCCTCCCATCAATCCCCCCTCTGCCTCTTCCTCATCTGCACCCCTTCCTTCATCCTTCCCCAAGCTATCTCTAACCCACCTACCCTTCTCACCTATCTGTCACTTCACCTTTCCCTCCACGTTTCCACTCCAGCCTCCCCCCTTTCACCCCCACTAGGGACCTCCACTCCCCTCTTTCTCCACCGCTGTCCCATCACCACTCTTCTCCTAACCTTTTCTCCTACTACCTCTCTTTCCAACTTTTTCCCACCTCTACCTCTTTCCATCACACTTCTTCCCACCCTACTCCACCTTCTCACCTCTCTGCACCCCAGTCCTTGTACGTCCTCCTTCCCCTCTCTGCCTCCATCCCCGACACTCCACCTTCCACCCTCTCCTACCCCTCGCTACCATCTTTACCATGCCTGCATTCTCTTAATCCCCCTTCTTTCTCTTCCCCACTATTCCGTTCCTCTCAACCCCCTCCCCTTCGTTCTCCCAGCAGTCGTTATCTCTCCCCCTCCACGATCACCTATACCACCAACCACCCTCCCCCACACCCCCAACACCTTTCTCCCCGAAGCATGAGGCGAATAATGTGGTGTGGAGACCCAGCCAGGCCTCCGCCTCACTCAGGAGCACATGGAAGGCAAAGAACATCAGTCAGAAGATCAACTGAGAATCTTCAAGTCAAATGTGATCAGCACCCTCCTTTACGTATCAGAATCATGTAAGATGACCAAAACCATCAGCAACAGACTGGACGTCTTCCAAAACAGATGCCTCAGGCGCATACTTAACATCTTTTGGCCAAACACCATCACCAACGAAGAACTCCACCGAAGAACTGAAACCGAGTCCATCACCACGCAGGTTCAACGAAGGCGTTGGCGATGGATTGGACATGTGCTCCGCCAGCAGACAGCAGACCTCTCCAGAGTCGCCCTACGATGGACTCCAGACGGCCGAAGAAACTGAGGTCACCCAAAGGAAACTTGGAGAAGAACAGTGGAAAGGGAGATGAAAGGAAAGGGCTGGACATGGGGTCACATGGAGCGGGTTTCAGCCGATCACGAACTTATATCCCCTGGACAGCTGGCAGACGATTTTTTTCAGAGAGGGTCAGGGAGTTGGAGGGTAACAAAGTGACAGGTAGAGGTCAAAAGGTGAGAAGATTTGGAAATGGGTGTGAAGCGAATGTGTAGAGGCGCAGAAAAAATGAGGCAGTTGGAAGATTTGTGGGAAGGGAAGAGGTTGGAAATGATGAAATGATTACGAGAGGGGAAAACAGGATGTGAGGGATTAAAGAAGATAATTGATGAAGCATAGGGTATGGGAAGGGACAGCAAGGAATGAGGTTGTGGAATAGCCTGAAAACATAAAAGGGAAACACAACTGTGGCTAACGTAATGCAACCAGAAAGCATTGTGTAAACTAATAGCATTGTGCAAACACTCGCTGCCAATTACTATACAACATTATACATAGTGGAAAAAATGAGGTGGTTTGATGGACCAAAGAGTGAGACTTCCCTTTAAGAGACCTAGAGGCAGTTCCTTCCAAAACCAATCCCCATGAAAGCAGTGGAAAAAATAGTCGAGTGCCTATGTATTTGTGTGTGTGTGTGTGTGTGCATGCTGGGAAGTGGATGCAACAAAGGCAGATAACAATTGTCATTCAATGGAGCTCAACTATGTCTCGATTAACGAGATGACGTGTTGTGGAGTGCATGTAACAATCATTATTCAAGGAAATTTAAATGTCATTGGATGAAAGGAATCCTGAATCTTAATCGCAAATGCCTAAATTAGGTTTGGTGCCACTTACCTTATGGGCTGACCTGACCACCACCCTGGCTGCTGGTTTTAAAAGCTGGTTTACCAAACGTGTGATCTGTAAATGATGAGGAACACATATTAATAAAGCAATGATATTTTGAGATAACTAATCTTACACACAATACTGTATGAGTAAATACTGACAAAATTCTTCAATTCTAGACTACATTTTTTTTAAGCCTTCATGTTTGAGAGAACAGATTGATAGTATCTGTATAGCAGCAAGGAATTAAAAAGAGTCAATTATGATCATGAATAGAGGGTCAATGGTTCATGAGTAACATTAAAGAAAGCACATGACAGCTTAGGAATAAAGGGAGTAAAGAGTTTACTAAGTTGTACACTGTATTGCATTATTCATTCAAAGTGCAAATACCCGACTTATCAACAGATTTCTTATATTCTTCTTTGTCTTAGCCAGGCATGTCAATTCCTCCATTAATCTGGAAATGTGTGCGAGTCTGAGTATGTATATGTGAATGTGTGTGTGTGTGTGTGGGGGTGCGCATGTGAATGTATGTGGTGGGAAGTGAATCCTAGGAGTGCAGGTAACAAATGTCATTTCAGAAAATTAAATATTTCACAGAATAAAGAAAGTCTAAATCTTATTTATTAATTGCAACGGCATGAAAACTAAATGGATAAATGTACACACACAACCACATATACCCAGAGACGGGAACCAATACACACAAATGCATGCACAAAGCAGAGCTAAGCATCAATGGAGTTGAGAGCTGTGCTGTGCAAAAACTAAATCAGATTGGAAACAAACTTTTACAAATTTAAATTGTGTTTTAGAGATTGCAACTCACAGACATTTCAAGTTTATTTTCTTGTGCACTATATTGTATCACACAAACGCCTATAAATGTATCCCATAAATGTAACTACAATGAATAACATACATAAACACACACTCATGTACACAAAGACACATCTATAAACACATACACAAACAAGCAAACGTGCAGGCACATATCATACTTTAAGGGTCAAGAGAGTTCAGAAATGTATGAAAAGTATTAAAATTTCAATTATATTTAGTGATTTCACATCTAGATTTTCAGTTATAGATATTTCAAATTTACTTCAATTTGGTGTACACTGTATTCCATTGATCATCAATTAAGAGAAATATCTTGCTGATAAACAGAGTTCTTACATTCTTCTTAGTCTTAACTCTGCCTCTTAATTCCTTCATCTCTCATTGTTCTTTACTCTGCGTGTGTGTGTGTGTGTCTGGGGGGAGACACGAGTGCATACTAGGAGTGGACCCAAACATTATCATTCAAGGAAATTTAAATATGTTATCGAATGAAAGGAACAATCTAAATCCTCAATCTTAATTGCAAATGTCCAAACACATGTCTCTTACATGCAAAGTAAAATGGATACACAGAAACACAAACACAGCCACCCACCCACAGCCATAAACCAATTACACACCAACACACATACATTCATCTACAAAGCATGCATCATGGGAACTTAAAGATAATGTGTTGTAGAGAAACTATAATTCAGCTGAGAAGCTAAAAATAATAAAATCCATATTGTCGATGCTGTCTATCCACGTAAACACACATACATAAACATATACATAAACCAATGCACACAAACATGCATGCACAAAGCACACTCAAGCATCAAGAGATGATCTGTGTTCTGGAAAACTAACTCAGCTGAGAAACCAAAATATCAATATTTAAATTATACTTATGGAATACAACTCACGATGTTGAATAAAGACACATTTTAAGTTTACTTCGTTGTACACTATATTCTGTTATTTATTATAAGTAGATATACTTGATTGCTACATGTGTGTGTGTGTGTGCTTGCATGGGGTGGAGGTGTACTTGTGTTGTGGGAAGTGCACGCTAAGAGTGGAGTTACAAGTTTCATTCATGGAAATTTAAATGTCATTGAATGAAAGGAGCATTCCAAATCCTAAATCTTAATTGCAAAGGCCACAAGACCTCTCGTCGTACATGTGAACTATAAACTGGATATAGACACACAAACACACACACTGACACAAACGCACGCGCAAAGCATACCATTTCTCTGCCTGGCGTTTTACTCACATGAATAGATTGACAGTAACTGTACAAAATAGCAAAGAAGAAATGTGTCCTTGGAAGGTGAGTGGTTCATAAGCCTCGATCACTCAAAAACCAATGAAAACTTAAACATTAATGAAGTTGAGAGAATTTGCTGTGAAGAAACTTGAGGCGAGAAATTCAAACTATTCCAATTGATTGCGGGTAGTGCTCATCACTCAGCCTCCGAGGACTACAGCCAGTAAGGCAGTGGTTATTCTTTGTCCGGTAACAACATATATTGTAATGAATAAAGATCGTACCTTTGATACAAAAGGTAGTTTGATGTTTACAGTCGTGCAGCTCTGCCAGGTGAGACACACTTGTGACCTGCTGACACGTCTTTTGGTAGCTTGCACACAGAGACAGGTGAGCAGCACGAGCTGTGGTCATCCATAGTGAGCATGGCAGCCTGCGGACTGCACGTGATTTGTTGACATGTGGACTACAGCAGGTGAACCGCTCAGTGTATGTGGTCCCCTTGTTGTCTGTGTACAATCTAACACTTTAATTACGGTCTTCAACGCCGGTCTTCTCTCTCTTTCGCTTTCTCCACTCCTTCTCTCTCTCTCGCTCGCTTTCTCCACTCCTTCTCTCTCTCTCGCTCACTTTCTTCACTCGTTCTCTCTCGCACGCGCCATTGCATACACACACACACACGCTCTGATCTCTCGCATGCACGCGCGCGCGCACACACATCCACAAAATGCAATGAGTTCCTTATAAACCAGTAATGTACACTGACAGCAATTCTTCACCTCAAATAACACAATATCTTCAACTCACAATCAAACGTCCAATGTCACGTCCACTCGCCCTTTGCTCTCTCCCCCAATCTCTTCTCCTCCTCGCTAAAATCTCTCTCTTCTCTTTCTTTCCTTTCTTGTTCTTTCTTTCTTTCTTTTCTTTCTTTTTTTTTTAACATCATAGAGACCCGCATTCCGAAACTTCGATCATTCACGCCCTTACATCCTTGCACTCCGACTACATCTGTGACAATCATTAAACAAATAACTGAGATGACATCAAAATTGTGTGCTTGCAATATTACCATGTGTGTGTATCTAATATTGGCTTTAAATACAGTTTTTGGTGCTTGCAATATTACAGCATATATATGTATGTGTGTGTATCTAACTACACATTCACTGCTTGACACAACCACCAGATCATGTCAAATACAAATATTCACAGCTATACAACACTGTGCACAATAACTCAATATAATGTAAGCACTGCTACACACAACCAGGTCCTCCAAACTGCATCAAAACTCAAGGAGCATAGATTGCTTTGTAATAATCACCTTAACAGGCGTAAGATACTGCTCTAGTACACATACAATGGAATACATATGACAGGGTGCAAAGTAATACAAATAAAGGAATGTCCACATGAGGGTATATGTGTAGCACACCTATGGACAACAACAATCTGGTGTGAAACAGATAGGATACACCTCTAAAAGATTTCTCAACATACAATGCTGCTTTTTAACACTAATAGGATACACGTCTAAAGGATTTTCTCACAAACAACAGCTGGATTGTAATAAAAACAGGATAAAAATCTAAAAGCTTTCTCGCACACAATGGCTGCTTATGCTCTCCTTATACTAGTGTACTGTGATCGGATCAGCAGACTGTTGTATGCTTACCCAGTGGTGCTTTCATGGATGAAACTTCTGAAAGGACCCACCCTAGTACCTGCACAAACATCAACAGTTTCCATTCTGTACACTTAATCATATTTAGATAGTTGTGTGTCATTCCTGTGTAGCTTTTCTAGTGTAAGACTGACTTGTCCCTCACGACCAGCACAGCACTTCACCAAAATTCTCTACTAGCTTATCACAGAAATTCTCTTACAAATACCACATTACTGAAATTTGTTTTTCATATACTACTAAAACTTCTCTCCCCTGATGACTATCTCTTGTCTTTCTTTCTGATCATGATAGAACTGTCTGTCCTCACTAATAAATCCCTGACTATTCTCTCATTACTGTCAACTTACTGCACTGACCATCATGTCAGATGCCAGTAAAATATTGGAATGAATCTTACCAGGCCCCACCATGATGATTGGCGTTATGATATCATCAGGAAATGTGATGCTACTGCTCTTGACCCACAGAGGGATCTTGACCTCTGACTCTGGCCTCAAAGTTGCCAGCCAGGTGTAGAGCACACCCCTTCTCATGGATGTTGCAGTCGTGTCCACAGCCATCAGAACTTGCAGCCTGCCTGGGTGGACCTGCAAGCAGTCAAGACAAAGCAAGCAGAGCAAGACTAAAAGCATTTGCACAACACCTCTGCCTGACACCATCAACCTAACACATCTGCTTAAGACCATAACCTTAACCTTAACACATCTACCTGACATCATAACCCTAACACATCTACTTGACACTGTAACACTAACCTTAACACATTTGCCAGACACCCTCTCCTGGACACATGATACAGCACTTGATTTATTCACAAGTTGTGAACAGGTCAGGCTGAATAAGCAACTATGGGTGTTTGTATGTCTAGAAGGGTTAGCAGGGATATGAGGGGTAGCAGGGATCATGTAGGCCCACTCTACTATGATACAAACAAAATACTGACTTTTGCTTGACTTTTTCCAGGACACACTTCATAAATCCAGTCCACGCACTGATACCACAAGCACATTTAGGGACTTTCAGGACTAATGAATAAATACTGCTATTTGTCCAAAAAACCAAAAGTGTTCAAGCGCACCCCTTAACATCAATATGGAACACCACAGAAAATAGAAAATGTAATAAAAGCACTTAATACAGATGGTCGCTTTCAGGAGTCTTTAGTGTTAGCTGCATTCCGCATGACTATGAATGGAATATACACCCATGTTTGAAAGATCACATTTATATTTGGCTCTGACATTCTTCACTTCTAAAATCTACAGCCAAAACGTTTTACATTTTATATTTGTAAGCCGCAGCTTAAGTCTGCTTTGTCAACATTGTAGAAGATGATGATGCCAGTGTAAATATTGACATTGTATGGATGACATACCAGTGCAAATGGCAACAGTCAAATCAGCAGGGAAAGTTGTTCTGCTAACAGGTATGTGGTAGATGTAACAATCAAAATTTAAAAAAAAAACCAGACACACCCAACAGTTAAGGTTCCCAGCAGGTTTAACCAGTGAAGAAGCACTTCTTTAAAAAAGAAATTAGCACTGCTCACTGTAGGAGAGGAGGCAATGGAGAACCTGGCATCCTGCAGTCAAGGTCAGGAACACACACACACAGAGAAACAGTTGTAAAACATGCTGTACAATAGACATGTTCACTTTCTCTCTGTTTCTCCTCCTCACATCCACACGCACAAACTTCTCTTATCTTAAAACTGTTACAGCCTTTCAAATCATTTCTCGGATGCGTGGCGGTTTTCTGTTACAGCAAATTTGTCCCAGTCTACCCGGCTGTCAGGAATGGATACCTGACTGCACAGAGGATTGGAGAATGTAAGGCAGCGAAGGAAAAGTGATGGGCACCACCATCAGTAAACCTGGCTCTGAGAAAAATAAGATCTTTAACCCCTCAAACAACCGGAAAAGGTAAGATGGCGACCATTACCTTCTACCATTCTTTTAACGAAGTCGATTTGCACTTCAGACCAGCGATTTCAGACATTTTCAAGATTTCACATGCAACCACAGCTCTGTTCTTGCTAATTATCTCGCGTCGTCCAATGCGAGGACGAAAATAAACTAATCAAAGACCGTGGATAATTTACGATTGGCATATGGGGTCACCGGAGGACAAGAGGCAGGTTGTCGACAACAGCCACGTGATCTGGCCATCGAAGAGGATGCTGCTTGGTACAACAGACTGGACATGTGCGGCATGATCAAGAATTGTGCATTTGATGTAGTATTTGCTACGCAAAAATTATTTATACATATTTCTCCAACGAGAGATTTGTATACCATACTTCTTTCATAGGCTAGAGCAGGTTAAAGCATGTGTTACCTGGTTTCTTACTCAGCAGTTCCACGGGATCGCAACACACTTCCATTGGCACACATCTGGTAGCGTGTACATGAATATTAGAACTTGTGATTCTTTCCCCCAAGGATGTACGAACACACACACACACACACACACACACACACACACACACTCGCAAGCATGCAGACACCCGCTTCAGTTTTCACGGCAACCCTAATGCAATTTGGAAGACAAGTACTTCCTCTCAAGCAACCTCTTTCCTCGGCAATAGACGTTCTAAATCTGATTTAGGGACTCGCCATGCTAGCTTTTCACAGACTTTTCGTAGCTTGCACCGGAACATCAGCAACCCTTCTAGATTTTGCCTTTCCACCATGCGTCCATCGCCGATGGCTGAGCAAAGCTCATTCTTTCATGCTGGATCACAGCTTTGTGGTCTGCGTCAAAATCTCTTCCCGAAATTAATGGGCAGCTCAGTTGCACCACACCTCTGACACTGAAGTGGTCCAGACAACACCTCTTAGTCTGATTTTTTAAAACGGCAGGTTGTAAACTGAGTCATAAAAGCAAAATCAAATTATCAGACCCTGCACTATAGCTGATCGATCAACCTTGCCTTGTTTTTTCACCTTTCCAGCCATGACTACTCAGTACACCTCCACTACTGCCCTCTCTCCCTAAGTAGAAAATAGAAGCAGATTAGAGATGCCGGCTAAAGGAGACTGGATTCAACAATGCACTCTTATGATGATGGCCAAAGGAAATTTGCAAGAGCCGGGTCCAGATCCGTTTTTATGTTGCCTCCAGCAACACACTTAGTAAATGCTGTCATCAGCTTAACCAGCTTCTTTCCTGAAAAAATCGAACAACGAACAAACAAACAAACAAACACGGGGATACAGGCATTAGTCTGGTCTCTATAAGAACTAGTCCGGATTCTACAGACACTAGTGTGGTCGTAGGAAGAACGAGTATGTCCTCTATAGAACGTTCTTTCCACAAATCGTTTTTATTTATGCTTTTGAAAAGATGTCTTCCTTTCTCCTATGAATTTTCCCCAGCCTTGTTAATTGTTTTTTTTAATGTACTTTCGAGCCTTCCATGCACTCGTCTCAGGTTCGAGGCACACTTCTCTAGAACTCTAATTGGATGGCAAAACCCTGATAGTTAAATCAAGCGTTAAACTGTTAACATTTTACGAGACAGCTCCATGTCCAGCATAACATGCTTGTAAAACTCAAAACTTAAAAAAATTGTTTTACAATTGTCTTTCAAAACTATCTTATATGCCATTTAGATGTTTTGCAGAAGCCCATACGAAAAATCGTGCTGTTGGGAACGAAAGTCAGTTTTATCTTATTTAAAGCAATTTTAGTCAGAGAAAAGGCTCTAAAATTTTATTGTCCACCGTGTTTCAATAAAACTGTTTATCTAAACAGATATAAGGTCTAAACGTGTTTAAAATAAGAAATGTGTTCTGCAGCTGGCCCTGGCAGTTTCATTACATCTGAGAGATGTGCTGTGACTTACAAGACCTGTACAGGCTGTGTCCCATGGCATGGTGGCCCACTGCTGACCCCTGACTTTCTGCTGACAACACAGTTAGCTGAGTTGAAGTCTGAAGACAGGAGAAACGAAAGCAAGATGCAGATGCTGTTCT
Organism: Pomacea canaliculata; assembly: GCF_003073045.1. Lineage (NCBI taxonomy): Eukaryota > Metazoa > Mollusca > Gastropoda > Architaenioglossa > Ampullariidae > Pomacea > Pomacea canaliculata. Next base: position 15,826,556 of record NC_037594.1, on the reverse strand, counting down.
TACCAATGAAAGTATTCGTGTCCCAAACCCTATAAATAATAATAACATGAGAGCATGGTTGCTTGGCTAGAGATATGATGCTGCGTTATATGCTACTGGCGAAATATATTGCAGCCAAGCCAAAAACAAGCTTGCCCAGAATTTGACCAAAGTTTCAATGTCCCGAATGTTCATCAGCTTGTTCTTGCTGAAATGCACTGAGACCCTGGATATGGATACACTTGTGCTAAAAGCCACAGAACAAGCACAATGAGCAGCAAGCTTCTGTGCATGTTGACATCTTTGGTAAGATTGCGTCTGCAGGTTGGTTCGTTTTCAACATTTGCTATGAGATCATTCCACCAATAATCTCTTCATGAGATCACACGAACAAAATATTCATTTGATCAGAGCTACATCCCGAAATGAAACGCAACGAATAACGGTGTACGCTGACGAGAGTAGAAGACACAATGGGGACTCGTCACTGTCCACGTGTACGTGAACGTTGTTACCAGAAGTACTTGTTTCTTGCTGAAATATTGAACAGTCACAATTAACAAACCACAGCTCAAACGATAAGACAGTAGAGGACGAGACAATAGTACAGATGAATTACAAGAACATGAAACTTTTGACGACGATGACGACTATGAATGTAACAAATACGATGATAAGAATAGTAGTAGCAGTAGGAGGACGAGGTTAAAAAACGGAAAAATCGTGGAAGTTAGCAACTGTAATGAAGTGCGTCACATGAATTAGCGATGGAAATAGAGGCGGAATGACCCTGATCTGAAGGCCTTTCCCCGGAACTGCGACTTGGCCTTCTAAACAATATTTTTTTCGCATTCTAAGGTTTGGTCTTTCATCTGCCGTGACGCAAGCGAGCAGCAGCCGCCCTGATGGGTGAGAGCAAACATGTCCCCCGCGTTCGTCACGTGACGCCACACGCACCACTGACGCAACCCCAGCTGCTCGCTGACGAACGTTCAAAAGTTTAAAAGGCAAATAAAGTTACTGTGCTTCCACTAACGAAATCTTACTTGACAGTTTTCTCGTCTGGCATTGCTTACAGATGTGACGCAGCTAGCGAGCAGACGAGAATACTGATGGCACTTGCCGAGACAACTGTTTAGGTGACGTCAGCGACTTGGAGAAGACTCCGTTTACCGAGCTCACTCGCTCAAGTGCGTCACCGGGATTTTTAAATAAGACCTCGACTGAGCGACAATCTCTCCTGCGGGCGTCGTGGAATCATACTCTTCGATTTTCTTCCAGTCGTCAGATCTTTAGACAGGGTGAAAAGAACTGTGCATACGATAATTCAGGAATAGTTGCGATATTAAAGCGAGCTTCGTGGAGTCTAAATAAAGATGAAAGTAAGACGTTTGCTCGTAAAAGGAGAAGGTTGCTGAAATCGAAGATTTAATTTTATCACAGAAATTGTATTGATAAGAGTTAAAAAGAAAGACGAGAATAGAAAAAAGGAGGTATAGAGAGAAGAGTTGACCGACACAGTCCCAGAAGAAGATGATGATGAGGAGAAGAGATCGGAGGGCCTTATAGAAGCACAGCGGTATAATTGTACGAAATTGTTTTTCCAGACACTTTAAATCACATTCGGTAACACTAAAACTGAGTTTGAAGAATGTTTGCGTGTGTTTGGGGGCCCGCACACACATATGTGCATTTTTATATCTATATACACACAGATACTTATGTGTACTTACACAAACATACACCTACATCTGAAGATCTTGGTTTAAAATTGTATGTTTTGGTTGAAAGATACACATGCCTGACAAGTTGTTTATAAAGAAGAAAATGTATAAATTGTTTACACGGAAAATAAACACCGTTGGAGTTCTTTCTTATCATGGAAACCATAATCGTACTACTGTAGACATGTCAAAGTCTTTCATCATTCTTGCAAAAAGTTTTAAGGGATACTCAAGGCTTGTGATAAGGCTCTGGTGACGATCAAATGTTTCAAAAATATATTTAGTTACAATTACAGACCACGAGAGCAACACAGGAGAAATAAATGGTTCGTTTCTCACTTAATTACCACTTATTAGCACTATTTCGTTGCCGATGTTTATAAACATTGAAAAAATCCAGTGAAATCGACCCTTGTGTCCTTCCGCCGAGTAACCACGATAGCTTCCCGAGATGATCAAGCAGAGGAGTATTATTGTGATGTCAGAGTCTTCTTGTGACGTCAATCTCTGACAGGAAGTGTCTGTATCTGTATCATTGCGAAGATTTGACGTCATCTGTTATTCGTATGACGCACTCTGTGTGTAAGGCTTGTAAGGCTCTGTCTTGCGGAAACTGATGAAAAGAAAATTTGAATCTTTTTCCATCTTTTCGTGGCAGTCAGGTGCAGCACATTCTCGAGGAATGGTTCTCACTATGGAAACCACACGTCATAGGGTCACGTGACGGAGAACGAGACTTCGCGGAAGCAAAAAAAAAAAAAAAAGAATCCCGTGTAATTTCTATTATTAAACACAACATTCTACTAAAAACCTTCAACGTTTTCCACTTAAACACACATATAAATAGACGAGATTCAAATTTATCCTACTCTTTACGCGATTCTACGCAGTTTTATTTTGCCTTTAGAATCCTTTTAACTTGCCTTAGTTATCTGCCATGTCGACAGAAGGAGGAGGGTGATGTTCCTTCGCCTAAGTGGCTAGAGGGTGAGTGCTCTCCCTCACTTTCCTAGTTACCTGTTGATCTGCGTGAAGTTTTGCATCTACTGTTTATCAGTACATGTGTTACGGTACTTGCTACGCCCCTGTGTGGATTTCTGTGTCTGCGCCACTTTTCGTCTTTTCCCGGCCATTTTATTTCTACTGTCACATCCGCGCCATCTTGCTATTACTTAGATTACCTCGGCTGTAATGCTGCACATTACAAGTGTATACATTAAACTAATTTCATTTTCATGTACTTGTCCAGGCCTGCTGTTTGTTTTTTTTTTTTTGAATGATGTTGGAACTTTTTGCACTTTTTTCTAAAGCTTCTTGACTGTTGACATAATTATGGCCATCCGATCGAGTTTATCAGAATGAAAACACTGACTGCCATTAGCGTGACAGTTATATTATCATTTCATCATTTATCGTCGATGGGCAGTTAAACTGTTATTAAAATATACTGATATCACAGCGTATATGACAGAAGGAAGGTAATCAGGAGGCTAAATGACCCGTTTACATTGAAGAGAACCGTGTAAATGCGTGATTTTGATGTGATTTCGATGTTTTCCGCAATAAGTATTTTTCCGTCTCTAAGGTGAAGTGTTTGGTATTGTTACAGGCAATCTTTGTCACGTGTTCTCCAAGCGTAATTCCAAACCTGCTTCCATGTGACTACCTGCTTCATTCTAATGTACTCTTTAATAAGCCCGCCAATGTTTGCAGTATATATATATATACGTGTTTTATTGTATGCGTGCGTGTATATGTGTGAGAGTGTGTGTGCGTGCTTTCATACTCGCGTGCATGGTGTTATTGTGCATGCGTGCGAGTATAATTATATAAACATATCTGTGTGCAGGCGCGTGCACGTGTTATTCTTCCCCCCTTCTCTCTATAGATATATGTGTGAGAGAGAGTTCTCTGGATTCCAGCCACATCTTGTTCAAATTTTATAACGTCCCTCTCTCCTTTTCTCTGTCCTTCGGCGATTGACAGATTGCAGATGATCAGGTCATAAACCATTCTCCAGTTGCTTTGTTAGAATTTTTCTTGTGCTTACATTTTAATCTTAATCTCACAAAAAACCGTTAGCTTTGACGTGAAAACAAGACCGTAAAATACCCGTAGACACACCTCTGAGTATCTGATGGTGACGTCTGCTATTTATGTAAGCCTCTCCAGCGACATGAGGTAGGTCCGGACTCTGGGGGCCGTAAATAACTCTGCGACTCATAGACTTTATTGCTGCAGAGAGAAAGCGAGGTTGGCCGAGGGAAAGGGTTGATTGTCATTTGCATGGAGGCGAAACAAAAAAACCAACAAAAAACATATCGGCCACGGACTTGAAATACTGCCGGCGCTCAATAAAGATTGCCTGCGTGACGTGAAATCGATGATGTTTGTTCTCGGGAGGACTTGGCGGTGAAAATATTTAACAATAATAAAAATGAAAACAATGCTTGGCCAGCAGCGCAGGACGCAGGCCGATGAAAATAATGAGAGAAGGATGAGCTTGGTGGAGAATAAGAAAAAAAAAAAAAGGACGAAAATATAGTCTGTGTGTATGTGTATTATTTTTGTTTATTTCTGACCTTATTCAACAGCACTAAACGAAGATAGGAGGAGAAGCTAGCAGAGAACTAGGAATTCAGAATTAAATGGATAGAACTGGAGGTAGACCAGTAGGTAGATATAGTGAGCACTGGCTTACAATTTAGCTGTTTTTCTGTTCACAGCATTCAATCTAGGCATCCAAACAACGCCTCCTCAGCATCTCTAAACTCACGATCTTCCTCCAAGCAAATCATATATTCGACAATGCGTCCATCTGTCTTCCTGCAGTTCCCCCTAGCGACAGCAAGCCCCGTCGTCCAGACAACGCGTTCACCACGACCGCTGTTGATAACACGCTCTGCTTCTCCCCCCGGTCTATCCTTTTATCCTCCCCATCCCACCTCTCTGCCCACCCTCCACCACTCGCACTCGTTGCCACAAATCTATTTCGGGCCTGCTCCAGACGGTCCACCTCGCCACGTGTGACGATCTGTTCGTGACGCCGCCCGCCTGGCGTCCCATCCTTCTGTCGGTCCACCTCAGCGTTTCTTCCCTTCTCGCCACCTTCCTTCCTCCGGCCACCAGCCCATTCCTTTAACGGCCGCTACGTCTGCTGTTTAATCATAATCAAATCGAGGGGTTCGTTTGGTCAATCGCTGTGTAGGGGCCTAGTGTGTGACTTGGGAGGTGGCGGGTCAAGACTGACTGGCCCTTGGTGACGTCGTTTACGTTTTTTCGTTTCATTTTTCAGCACGAATGTTTTGTTTGTTATTATCGTCGTTTGGCTATAGTTAACAGTGTACCAGAACATCACCCAGAATAAACAAACAAACCAACCAACCAACCAACCAACAACCAACAACCAACCAACCAACCAACCAACCAACCAACCAACCAACCAACCAACCAACCAACCAACCAACCAACCAACCAAAAAACCCAAAATTTGAAACTATAAACTCTAGTTTTTTTGCTAACGATCAACCTGAGCAAAGGAACTTTCTTTTAGGATTGGGTTTAGAATTAGAGATATTAATAAGTAATAATCAGAGGTAGTATAGTAATAAGGCTTGACTGATGTACGTATTCTGAGAAATTTTCTACATTTATTGTGTATTTTTATTAGTTACTGCAACAATAAATTTTGTTAATAATTAAATGTATAGAGTCCTGAGAAAGAGTTAGTTGTCTTGTTTTGTGAAGAAAATAACACGCAAATGTGTGGCAAGTGTCTGTGACAGTGTGTATGTGGGTCAAAAAGCTTATTGTCTGAATGTTGAATCTTGTCTACATCAGGACCATCACGAAAGGCGCAGTGGACCGACAATAACAGCCTGTAAGTGGGTTTATGTCTCACGCCCTTTGAAAACAAAACCCTAGCCACTGACCAAAAGTCAATAGTGTTCATCTGTGTGTGTGTGTGAGAGAGAGAGAGGAACAGACTAGCTATTTCTCCAAGAATGTCAAGCTAGTTTTATGGCTACTCAACTGTTGATCTCACCTTATCTCCAAACAGTGTCGCAACACATTCATAGACTTTTTAAATCATTGATTCATTTAGAAAAAAATTATTGTCGCCTAGTCTTTTAAAAAAGTGGAATAAAGTGCAAATAATTTAGAGCAGTCTGTGTATATGCACTGTAGCATTTACCACCTCTTCAATATTATTAAGTTTGCGATTGTAACATTGTTATTCTTCTTGCTTTGAATCCCTTGTATCAGTTGTTAGAATTAACGGATCAATCTCTGTCTCTGTGTCTTAGAGCATGAGAGAGACAGAGTGTGTGAAGAAATAGATACTTCAGTTTTTCCCTACATCACTAGTCTATTGATCAAAGGAACAGGCTTGTGTGACCATCCTGAAAAAAATCTGACATCAGTCTGTGAGATAAAACCTTGGGCAGAAGACCACAGGAAATTGAGCTTTTCAACTCTCTCATCAATGGTCAATAACTCTGTCATACAAACAGCTGGCCTTAAAGCTTGCTTGGCGTCTGGTGTCGCGACCCCGCACCGACAGCCGGGCGTGTGGACACGACCTCGACAGAGAGCATCACAGAGGAGGATCAGCATCTCGCGGCGCGCGCCATCAGTACGTCTGACGCCAAGTCCAGTTGAAAGGTCACAGGCAGACTCCAGGCATTACATACTTCCGGTTCAGTGGATTCAGAGCAAAACAACTTGCCTGACGGACGTGCCATCGACCAGATTTCGCAAGTAAAAAAAACGAAAGTTTTAGAAATGAATATAATGAGCTTGTTTGGGGAAGATTACGACTAAAGATCCACATCTGTTCATGAAGGACAAAGGCTCATAAACAATAATTATGTGCAGGATACACAGCCGATAAACAAGGTAAACAAGAGCACAAATTGAAATTTAGAGGCCGTGATTGACTTCCTTGTATGCTGATGTTTTTTACGAGACAACTCCCTGATGATGACATTGAAACATTTACAATTCTTGATAATTGGTAAAGACAAAAAGCTTTGTTTCTACTGAGCGATCGTTTACGTTGATTTTGTTCTTTAATTTTGTCTGACTTCAGGGCGTGGTTTCGATTCTGACAGTCAGCCTAGTGGAGAGCTTAAGCGTGCTTTTCTTCAAACAACAATGTAAGTGGACTTCAATTGACCATAATATAAAACCACACTTTTTGTAGCATTTCTATAATATTTTGTTATTAAATGTTGTTTTCTTTCTTCCTGTCTCAGCTATAACCATTTGGTTATTGATTCATCAATATACTTATAAAGACATGTCCTCGGCATATTTTCTTTGAACAAGAATTTTTGTAAAGATAGAACCTGCTTCAGGAGCAGCATCAAGGAAAAGGCTTGGGGAATAGTCCATGTGGCAATAACACACCAAGACATCAGGCTGGCCGAGAGATAATCGCCCGAATTATTTCTCTCTGGCTATGTTTTGAAGCTTTTATATTAGGATTAACATTGTTTTTGACTAATTCTGAAAGACAAAAATCAAAAGATAGGAAGTGATCCAACAATTAACGAAACATAAAACGACATCGCTGGTGGAGTATAACAAAAGTTTACAGACGTTTAAGCAGAAAGCTCAAGTTCTAAGAGGGGCATAAGATGCCAAAATTCAACATTGAAGAATGCCTCGTTCAAGTCACCAAAGCTCTATTAGCAGGCACTCAGAGAACTACAAGACCTCACCACCAGACTTACAGTTCAAACGCATATGGAATACATGAAGGCCAGCACTCAAAAGAGCAAAGTATGGCAACGGCAAAGCAGAGATATTATATGAACGGGGTACAGCTCCAAGAGGTAAGCAACTTCAAGTACTTGGGAGACACCCTCTCCAAGGACGGCAGCTCCACGCTAGATATCCGCATCAGGATCACAACAGCAACAGCGGCGATGGCTAGACTAGGTAGGATATGGCATAGTCATAAGGTAAGGTTCACTACCACGTACAAACTGCAAATCCTGGTAGTACCGATCCTGCTTTACGGTTGCGACAAGTGAACTCTGCTCACCAAAACAAAAGGAGGATCCGGCATTTGAGAACAAGTGCCTGAGGAGGCCACTTCGGATCTCATACAAAGAACATAGAACCAACGACTTTGTACGAAGCAAGATTGTCACACACGTAGGACACAAAGATCCTCTACTTTCAACAGTCAAGTGACGTAAGATGGTCTTCTTTGGCCATGTGACCAGACCTCGTTGAAGAATATCCTCCAAAATATCTTGAAAAGGTTGGCCGACGCCGCAGTGGCCATAGAAAGAACTGGTTTACGAACGTCAAAGACTGGACTGGCTCGTCCTGTACAGGACCTTTGACTATCGCCCAAAATAGGTAAGAGTGGTGGACCCTGTCAACTGTCGAGTCTGTCCATGAGCTCCCCCCAACGACAAGAGCCCGTCAAAGGACGGCTGACTGACTAATTGTGCACTCAGTCTAACAGAGTGCAAAACAAAAAACAAACTAGCCTTCTCTTTGCGGATCTCTGAACAAGGCGAGTGCAATGGACGCGTGGATTGCAATGTGATGACCTTTAACGAGATTGCAGACAGCTGACGTCACCACCTCGCCTCAATCCGCGAGAATGCCGCCAATAATTAGAGTAATGGCTAATGGCTAACAGCACTTTACAAAATGACACACAGTAAGATCATTCAAACAGCATAACCAGGTTCTGCATAAAAAAAACACATCTTGACAGTTAAAAGCATGAAGAAACAATTGCATCTTTAGCCGCTTCTTCAATGCTGACAATGATAGCGATGATGATGATGATGCATGTCTCTGCTGAGAAGGAAGTGAACTCCAGACAGCTGGTAAACATACGCCGGCCAACAGAATTTCAGTTAATCCTAGGAGCAGGAAATAGGTGGACACAAATGCAGAAAGATGGGCTGGAAGTGTGCTTTCAAATGGCGAGAAGCCACAACTGTAACTCTGCTTTGGATGGATACAAAACTTCAGCAGGGACCAATAAAATTACATGTGCAAAGGTATGCAATGTTCATGTTTAGACACGTAAAGTGTTTTGAAATCTTTAAAACGCACGATCTGGTTAACAGAGAGACCCGGACGAACAGTTTCAGTAGTCAATTGGTGATGTAACAAAGCAATGACAAGTCTACCTGTCTTACTTTCCGACAGAGAGGACCAAACGCTCTCAGTCACTCGAGTTGTAAGACAACAGAACTAATATGCTGTTGCAGGCAAAAAAATTTAATCAAGATACACACTAAGATATTTTAAAGAAGTTTCGAAAACAATCTGGACCTCTATAATGTCAGTGAACTTATTGTCTACAAGACTGAAAAAAGTGGATGAGTCAACATATATGACTTGTATTTATTTGTTTTAACCTCATTGCTAGTAGTTTAGACAATTACTTTATGAACACAATTTTGAATGCCAGTCATATCCCTGAGAAAATGTCTAGGGTAGGCGTTTCAGTCAACCCCGTGTCATCAGCATATTTATGGAAAGGGCAGTCATGGAGGCTGATAATATCAGACAGGGGTGGACGTATAGTATGATGAGCACTGGGCCCTGCTGAGTCCCTTGGCTCAGTTGGCATGGAGACGACTGGATGTCATTCAGACAACAGACTACAGACGACCAGGCTAATGAGAGCGAAAACAACCAAGAACCGCACCATCAGCACCACAGGCTGCACTGAATTTCTCAAGAAAGATATCATGGTGTGTTGTGTCAAGAACTGCACTCAATACACAGTCATCAACCTGTCATCAGTCTTCTCATGCAGGCCACTGAGAACGGACTACAAGATTCTATGTCCTGTGGTTCTGCTGGTGGCAGATTGAAAAAACAAACTGAAGGACGTCAAACGGGGCCCGTCAAACCTGTGATCTCACTGGCTTTCACATCATCGACGAGGAGGTGATCAGATGTAAACGAGATCGCAAAGCAAACGTTGTTATTCGAGCTTCATCAAGCAAGCTGTTTGTGTTTCAGGCTGTCTGAGACCGGTTCCTCAAGTTTAACCCCTCCGCCTGCATCTAACACGAAAGGAGCGGGTGGCGAGTCTTTTGTCAACCGAGAAAAGCTGATGAGAGGAAAGAATCGACAACGTAAAGCGATTTCTCTCGCGCTACCCATCCCCCACCCGGCTGCCCACCCGATCGATGGAGTTAGGAGTTCGATAACGTTTCCTCCCACCCGCCTTTTTCTTGCAGCATTCGTCTCACTGCCAGTCGCTCATGCTAGTCAGACAGGCAGACACCTGCAGAAGCCAGACACTCCAGGTCTCAGCTGTAACTGCTACACGATGAGACTGGCAGCAAACAGGGTGCAAGCCTGATTTACCGACACTTGATCGAGTTCGCTTGACCTCCCGGCGCAGCAGCAGCAGCAGCAACAGCGTTAACTCAAGCACGCGGGGTCATCGGGTGCGGAGGATGATGAGGAGGGATGGGTGTGAAGGGAGGGGGAGAGAAGGTGGGGTTTTGCTGTGAACTAAAGTAATAGTGAAGCGGGACTGAACTCCATTTCCTTTGGTCGCCGCCGTGGGTCTGAACACGTTTTTATCTTCTTCTAAGGTTGTAAACTGTTAGAATTTATGGACTCTGGTTGCACGGTCTAGCAGGTCGTGGGATGCGATCGTACTTACCGCTCTGTGGAGCGCACTTGTCAGGAAGTGGCCCGAATGCATAAAGTATGATATGCGGCATGGGGGTCAAAGGGCGAGAATAGTCGTGTTCAGAGGCACCAATTCAAAGGAACAGGAAAACATTCTACGAGGATTCTATCTCACCGTCCCCTCCCAGCTTCCTCCCACATTTGCGTTAAGATATGATCACCCACTTTGAGGATCTCTGGTGTCGGGAAGCCGATCGCTCAGAGATTCAGGATGTTGTTGTTGTTGTTGTTGTTGTTGTTGTTGTTGTTGTCGTTGCTGCTGCTGTTGACATCATCGTCATCGTCGTCGTATTCGTCGCTGTGTTTGAGTACCCGCCATATTTTTCAGGGCAGGAAATGACGAGTATGATAAAATGATAAAGTGTTCAGTCACTCCACAGGGGTGTTCGATCACTCATTTCTCATTCTACACCACCCACCCCACTACTAGCTCCACACCCCTCATTACTCCCTGCCTTGGTGTCAAGGGAACTAGATGTTTACAGTGCTCTTCATCGGACATGGTTATTACAGGGACCATATACAACTTCCTTTATTGACCAGAGTAATTACATGGACCATGCCATATACTACTTTATTTTCTCGGCCAGAACAGCGCCATGGACCGTGCAAACGTACAACATTCTTCACTACCCACGATAATCACACGAACAGAAACATACACAACATTCTTAGTTTATAGTAGTTACACGAACATTTTTCACTAGGAAGGGTATATATATATAGTATGTATTATTTATGGGTTAGTTGTGCATTAGAGATAAGGCTGCTCGTGGTGTTTATTCTTCCCACAGTTCCTGCCTGTCAGGCAAAGCTCTCTGGAAACCCAGCTTTACCTTCTCTCACCACAGAACTTTCAATTAATTCCCAACAGACGAACTACTTTCTCTCTAGCAAGCACTAGACAAGGGTCTGTCAGCAGCACACGCCAGCACCCTGTGGGTTAAGTAGGGATGGGAGGAGTAGAGGGTGGTGCTGTGGCAACTGTGTACCCGACACGCGACTCCTAACCCTCTCCTCCTCGCTCTGATTCCTCCCTGATTTTGCTTCTCTTTATTTTTTAATGAGTTTTCAAATCATGAATTTGATAAAAGACCAAAAGACTTAAAAAAATCATTAAGAAACATTTTGCGTGGGATTGCATCGCAGGGTACAGTACACCTGCGGACATATTGACATCGTATTGATGACCACATTAGCGTGTTTTACGTATAAGCAATGCACGTGCGCGCGTGCCTGTGTGTACTTTGCATGCGCGTGTCTTTAAAAATGATAATATCAGACAGAAAAGATGGCGGAGGATCGAAGGTTGAAATCAATGCAGGACTGATTAAAGCGAGGTGGAGAAAGGTATGGGGAGGTGGGAAGAATGTTAAAACAAACCCTACACGTTCCTTCCTAACTTCATGCAGGGGTCAAAGGGTCACGTGACTCCTTGGCAGCACAGACACGTTTCCCCTTTGTCAGCAGCCATAAAATGAGTGACTGCTGCGCTAATTAGCGGACTGCTCGCGGTATAATCGTAAAAATTAGGCTCCAAACATTCGCTTGTTTAGAAAAAAAAGCATTTCAATGAGATGCGCTGACAGCGATCCTTCAAGTCCTCACGCCTCTCATTTGCCCAGAGTAGTGGCAGACATTGTGCAGCAGCAAAGTGTGATTGAACTCCTCTAGGGACACTCTGTGTTTAGAATGTTAAAGGTCTAGTGGGGTGAATATTTTTCTAATGATTAGTTAAAGCTCAGTGCACGATATCTCACCATGGACAGAGAGAGGTCAACACCACAGACGTTATTGGTCTCCACCAATGGGAGAGCTGTCGTTATAAGTTAATTATGCGTATCTGTGTACAAAAGTGACGTCACGATTTTGACCATGGAGGTTTAGTGTGTGTGTAGAGAATGAAAGAAGAAATTTCACCCCCATTTAGGGAGATAATATCTTGCTCTGAGTTTTACTCAGTCATTAGGAAACAATTTACCTTTAGAACTTTATTAATTCCCTGCTTTTAAAGGCACGATGATTATGTTAAGCTGCTATGCTATTAAACTGGCTGTACGTTTGAATTCGAAACCAGAAACTAGAAATAGCGCAGTAATTGTCTTTTTTACTTTTCCTGGTTTCTTCATTTCTTTCTTTTCTTTCAGTAGGTATTCGGCACTAAGGGATTATAATTTATCAGCTGATTGATGACTCTGGAAGTTAAAAGCTGATACAATTGACTATGATAGCATCAATATAATATGTAGACATCGTATAATTATGTAAAGATGCACATAAAGATCGCGTATGTCTACTATATGTCTACTTTCACTGTGAGGAACAGGGTCAATGTTTGCGCTGCAAAGGTCAAGTCTAGTGCGAGCACAGCCAAGGGCCGAAGAGAGCTCCCTGTGGGGGACGCAATGAAGGGATGCTGCCAGACACTTTGTTGGTCCTCAGCCAATTCACGCAGACAAAAAAAAAAAAAAAAAAAAAAAGGAAAAGAAAAAAAAAAAACAAAAACAAACACTCCCCCACACAAACCACTTTCGTGACTTACTTGTAATCTGATGGAATCGCCGAAGTTTTTCTGTTTTTCAACTTTTATAATCCTAGATTGTGAGATGAAGCTCACAATAAAAAAGGTCAGCCACTAGTGGCCTAATGTTATTTAAGCGCCATTACATACCGAGATTTTCTTGAAAGAGCATCGACCATTTTCCGTTGCCATGGGATCGATGGAGAATATTTAGGGAGTCTCGTGTTCGCAAGATTTAAGAAAGAAATGAAATTAGAGAGATTACACTGTTGAAAATGTTCCAGAAGTTGGGAGAACGATACACAGACAGTATAGGTGTCTATAGATGTCAGACAAGGCTTCACCAAGCTTTTCTACTGCAATGTCCTTGTGTGCCGGCTGAGGTCTTGTTTGTTTCATGAGTAGAATAATGAGATGAGTCTGTGGACGGAAGGGCAGGAAAGGGGAGTGTGGCAGTTGGACCGACTAAAAGATTGGTCAAAGGACAAGGCAAATTCTGTCAATAAAATTATTTTTTTTATTGTGCAATTAAGAAAATAATATAGTATCTTCCACTTTATTTTTTAACAATGCTTTCTTTCGTGTCGTCATATCAGTGTCACAACTGTTTCCTGACAGTTTAATTGTTATCTGTCAGACTGCCGACATCTTTGTGTCTCCTCTGGACCTTCAGTGCAAGTCATTTACCTTTCTTCTCTTTCCTCGCACCTTTCTGTCAGCAGGTATCTTGCTAACTTTCTAGGCTGCTGGCATCTCGAGACTGGTGTCTTCATGTTCTCCGTGGATAGCCCGGTAACCTGAGGTTCCTAGTGGTTAGCCTGACATCCTAGTCGCCTGGTATCTTTGGGCTCTCGATGGATAGCTCGGTAATTAAAAGTTCTCCTTAATGAGAACGGTATCTTGGGGTTCTCTGTGTTTAACCCGGTATCTTGGAGCTTGTTTTACTAGTTTTTCTTCGAACACTCTAGTTTAGGTTTAGTTACTACGTGAGTGGAATCATTCTCCTTTGAGCGTGTGATTTCGTTCCCATACTCGCGCAGACGCGTGTCTATAAACTCTTTTTGCTCTTCTTTCACATTTTTGAGATGGAAGCGGATGGAGAGAGAGAGAAAGATGGCAAGGGGAGAGGAATGAAGGCCCAGCTGTAAAACAGATACCCCATCAGTCTCGAGTTTCTGTCTAATCAACAAGTCAAACGTTCTCTGCTTTATCTCAATCAGCTTGCCGTCAGATACCCGCTCAAGTGCTGATCAACAGACTATTTTTTCCTCTGCTTGAATAAACACAGACAGCCGCTGCCTTAGCAGCCTTTGTTTACCTTAAAAACCTCTCGGAGTTGTTTTTGCTGATGAGCTAAGATCGTAGCGTGGTGTACTTGTGAAAAAGGCTTCGTGACACTTTGTGAGCTGCCATCAGGCAGATGCTGGACCTCAGCCAGGGTAGACGGCGCTGCTTCCTTGTTTAAAATACCAAGTTCCAGTTGTCGCGGTTTTTTTTTTTGTTTTTTTTTTTACGAGCAGTTTGTTTTTCGGGCCATCCAGGGGTCTAGGGTACACCGAATGTTGTCTCCACATAACACCCAGGGACCTTGCTTTTCATCTTCGTGGTTGTAGATGTCTTTTTATTCACAAATAAGTATTTTCTATGTAGCTCCTCATTATCACCTGAGCGGTCCGGTGGCGCAATGGTTAGCGCCTGTCACAAACACAGTGAAGGCTGGCTGCCCTGAGTTCATTTCTCGTCTCGGGCATGCTGTTCTTTCTCTGCACGGGCATCTGTTTACAGGGCTGGCTGCTTGCCGTAATATAGCCTCAGTTGCTGGCACGGCGTAAAACACTAATCCTCCTCCTCCTCCTCCTCATTATCACCTTGGCCGTGCGAGCTCAGAATCTCTGTGCACATCTTTGAGCTCGGCATTAGCTCTACTCATGAACCTTCGTCTTTCGAGTTCTAATCTTTGAACTTTTATTATTATTATTATTATTATTATTATTATTATATTATTATTATTATTATTATTATTATTATTATATTATTATTACCTTGACGTGTACTTGGTTCACTGAAGTGAGCGTTCAGCAAACGGGTTAAGATTTTTTTTTTTAATTCCGAAGGACTAAACATCTTGACCATTGGCTTCATCCCAGTTTCCAAGGTTGAGAAACAAATTTTCGAGACGAGGAGAATGAAAAATCGACCTTTCATTGCGGTGGTGATAATGCAATTCATCTGCTTTAAAACTACACTCCGAGGCCATGTGAGTGAAACGAAATCGTTAGTCCCCGCTCGCGCTCGTTAGCTGTCGGTTCGAAACTTCAGGAGCGCGAAATGATACAGATACCCAGAAGATTCCGAGAGCTCCTGTAAGAAGCTGGAGATAATTAAAACACACGAAACGAAGATGTGACGATTGCACACGTCACGCACATCCGGTTGCGAGAAATGAACCGCTGAGAGAGAGAGATTGGGGAGGTTGAAAAAAGAGATGATATTCAGATGCTGGTCATGAATCTATTTAGCAACATCCCACACTCCAATCCATTATTTAATAGTTGTTTTCTATTTACCTTTGCACATGTCACATCACTGTTTGAAATCCGAAAGGAAAAACAAAACAAAAACAAACAGACGTAGAAATATTTAAGGAGACCGCAGAGGATCACGCTTTCTGGCGGACTGATAAATTTAATACAAACCTTACATTCTCCTCAAACCCACATACACATAAAATTCTTGATTAAAGAGGCTTTTTTAACATGTCAATTTTTTAAAAGACAAATATAAAAAAAAACTTAATTTATTATTTCTTGTGATGTTTGCTTTCAAACAGTATAAAAATGCATCAAATTTTATAGAGTATCACCCAAATATCATTTACCCTCTACGACACGAGCAAAGCTCTCTGAGTAACGTCATTAACGACGAATTAACCCCTTGATCAACAAGTACGATTCTGATCCTATCAAACTATAAATAGAAATCGAAATTACCCAGAAATGCTACGTGGAACAGTATTTCAAGAAATGATTAATGTTGATAATATTAAATTAAGAAACCTAAAATACTACAAGTTCATGCTCCCATCACGAGTTGTTTGTTTTATCCGAGAAGAAGTCAAAGCTGGAGTGTAGTATCACGTGGTCAGGCCGATCCCGAATTGGGTTCAAGCTGGGCTCCCAGTGGTACAACGGTGACGTGTGACCCTCTCCACCGCACATCCACTGCTCCTTTCTTCTCCATTTTGCTGGGAACTATTAATGGCTCCGTCTGTCACTCCCAAGCTTCAGTTTACGTGTTTCCCGTGCACGTGAGTGTCAGAAGGTTTCCCCAATTCACTGCCAGTCATTCACTCACGCGCCATAGTGTGACGTCAGTGAAAGGGTGGGATGGGTGGAAGGAGGGAATGGTCTCTGTCTCCGCCACAACAACAGCAGCCGAGATCTAGGTGACAACAAGGTCATGTGATCACAAAATGTTGTAATTTGCTGCTGTTGTGGACCGCTGGCACTCCCGTTAGTGGCAGGCCCTGCCTGGGAATGGCCGCCAAAGACTGACAACAACCACTTCCATTTCTACGAGCTGGCCTGTGCATCTATCACAATGGCAAAATGAAATGCAATATTGTAAACTATTCCAAGTCTTAATTTATCTCGCCGCATACCCACTTTCCGTCCTACTCCACCTTTCTCTCTCTTTCAAATTATGCCCCCATAATTCTAACCGGAAGTAGACGTTTTTCTCGTGTGGCAGCATCGTCCGCACATCAAATGTCTGGCAACAGCAAGTCGGTCAACATAAACAAAACAGGGGATCACTTTGAGACGGCATTCCTCCATCTGACACGGCCATTGTCTAGACCTCTGTCTGACCTGACCTTTGCCCAGACCTGTAGCCACTGGCCGTTGTGTCCGTTGTACAGTCTCCTCAAGGCAGCACACTTCCTTGTCTGTATTCCGTGTGTGTCTGTAGTCACTGGTTAGTTGTCATGTCTATGATTACCATACGCCACGGTGTTACAGGGCCATAAATACGGCGAAAATAGGAGGTTCCATAAAATGTTATTGGACAATATCCATTGATTTCCCAAACACCGGGTTTCTGAAGATTTTCTGAACCGTGGCCTACAGTGATCTGCCTACAGTAACATCTAAAGACCAACAGTCACTTTTAGTCCCTACATCAGCAGTTTAACGCCGAGTGAAGATAAAGTTAATGAAGTTCCATGGTGCCCATAGAAATCTATAAATATTCTGGTCCACCCAGAACCTGTTGCATCAAGGTATATAAAAAAACTATGTTCATGTTCTGACTGTTTACTGTCACCGGTATTATTTATGCATTTTATGTATCATGTTTACTACCACTGACATCATCTGTATAAGTACACTTACTGTGCTCACAACTGCTTTCCCATTTTGCTCTCTTCCTCTCACACGCACAACATAAAGAACTGAGAGAGAGAATAAGAGAAGGTGAAAAAAAAACCCAAAAAGATATGGAGAGAGAACACAAAGTGGGACATCAGAGAGAGGGAGATACAGAGAAAGAAAGAGTGAAAAAGAGGAAGAGAGAGAGAGCGACAGCGATGAAGGGAGACAATTTATTTGGACATGGTTGAACTCCTTGTATTAATGTGTATGTAGTTGATGGGGGAGAATGAATTAAAAGGAAAGTGCAACATTGTCAAAAACATCTCCACAGTTCAAATACAGAATTAGGCAAAACACATAAATAAAATCATTAAATTTATTGTAAAATGCAAAATACATGATTGAGATAAGCCGGAGAGAGCGAGCGAGCGAGCGAGAGAGAGAAGAAAGGAGGGATTGTTGATCGATCTATGACCCCGCACACACCCGCACACTTTCTCGAATCCCACAAGGGATTGTCCGTTGAAGATTGAACATCAAAAGCGAAGTTGACTGATGCAGCTTTAGCTCCCTTGCCCTCCGGGAATTATGACTCTGTCGGGAATTGGAAGATATCAGATATGATATTTAACAAAAGAAATTCTAGTGTTAGGGTGACAGTTCAAAGAATACAGACACGAACATGGGTTAGAAGAGGTGAGGGACGAATACTGGGCAAGGTACTGCTGTTGTTACAGTGGGAAAGTTCTCTAAGTGCACTTCATCGCACCATTATCTGTTTCTGTAAAGTGCGCCACTTTTGGTTTGCTCAAAGACTGAAACCTAAAGACTATTTGACAAATTAGAATTATAGAGAAGCTAAAGAACTATTTAAGCTATGCTAGCAAGTAGAACTTATTTTAGCGTCAAATTCGATTTTAAATCTTTTGCACAGAGACTTTTAATAAAGTGAAAAAACGGTATAAGAGGGCGGGGGAGTGGAGTAGATGGAGACATCTTGCAAACGAACTGTTTTTTTATATTAGACGGTCATGTTTGTTCTGTTCAGTTTAATCAAACTGCATTTGGCATTAGCAGGAAATCAACACCCATTTTATTGTTCTAGATAGGAAGCTTGACCCTTTAGAAGGTGGCAGGTTAATAGAAAATCTTGAATCTTGACACGCTTTTGAGTACTTACTACGGACACAGAATATGGACAGACCTACCTCCATGCACTCCATGCACTTCTTGCTCCTAATCACCCCCAGTGGAGCATAGGGCCGCAACTACATCCCGCCATCGGACTCAGTTCTGGGCGTCCCTTTCCAGTTGGTACCATGTCATGCCATCCGCCTCGCTGTGAGCCGATCTCCTCCATGTCTGTCTGGGTCTCCCAAACCTGTGGGTTTCAGCCCAAAGATTGTTTTGTTGATTTGTTGTCGGCCGGCTCTCGCAAGGTGTCACCGATCCAGCCCCACTTCCGCTTTTTGATGCCTTGGCTGGCAAGTGTTTGGCTGATTCTCTCCGACAGGTCTGTATTGGAGATCTCGGACCATCTGATGTTGAGGATATTGCACAGACATCTATTGATGAATGTCTGAATTTTGTTGGTGATGGTGTTGTCTTCAGTCTCTTCAGGATGATTCTGGTCAGCACCTTGCTAAAAATGGACAATAGAGCAATCCCTGCATGTAGACTGACAGCCAATCCCTCCGCAGACATCCGCACATATATAAAATCATAGAAAATAACTTTCATGGACTCCAAACCCCACCCTGTCCAAGATTTACCCTCTTGGAAAAGCGCGTGTGCAGCGAAGATTCATGGGGAAATTCGACTGATGTGAGCTGAAGACACCTGAGGGATTTCAAGAAATATGGCCTGCTGACACTCTAATAAGGAAAAAGAGTTTTGGATCCCAAATGTCGACTCATAGTCAATGACTGGAGTTTTGTCCTGTCCTCGTTTTCTCTATTGACAATGTGGGATAAGAAGGTGAGGGGTGTGGGCTCCAGGAACGTTAGGCTGGATTGCGTCCCTTTGTGCGGCGAGAAACAGCGTTGCAGACAGATGCACTGATACGAAAAGACAACATTCGTCACAGCTGTTGCCTCCGAGGTCTCTTGCCGCGTGATATCGGGCCCTGGGGCCGCGAGATATCGGGCCGTGGGCCTCGAGCCAAAAGGAAGGAGGGAGGTACAAGCTGAGATGGGCAAGAGGGAAGCCCGACAGAGGGCACAGTTACAGTTCGCCATCAACGCTCATTCCGGCGTACAGATGAGACAGAATCAAAATCTTGGGTTTCTGGCTGTTCATGGTGTGGAAAGATAGTCACACTTTCCGACTATGCGATGACAATGAGTACATGTTTGCGTGTGTGCGCGCGTGTGTTTTTAATCAGTCTATTGTGTGTGTGTGGTCAACCTAGTTGTCTGAAATATCATGACTTTTAAGATACGAATAAGCGACAGACTTTTGTGATTTGGCAGCTTTTAAACTAACGAATACGGAAACGAGTGCGATGTTAATACTGATGGATGATGAATACAAGCGCGCACGACTGTTAAAAAAATTAAGAACTAGACGAGCATCAGGTTTCTGATTATAAACAACAGGTTGTGTTTAGTGACGTGCAGAACATCTAGACAGCAAAACCCAAGGAAATAATAAAAAAATATGTTCCTCGTATTCCTTATTATTTATGTTTTCTCAAATTTTCCCCATCCCTTTCACGGTACAGAGGAAATTATGTCTTTACGACCTTTGAGCTCTGCACTTTGACACCGAATCACCGTCACCATCGAGCAACCTTCCTTTGCCTCTATCGTCCAGTAAAACAAACAAACATACAAACAAACAAACAAACAAACAAACAAAACAAACAACAAACAAACAAAAAAACAAAACAAAAACCCAAACAACCTTAAGAAACCGAGCTCTCTTGACGAGTTTGCAGAGCTCGTCGATCAGCATGCATCCTTTCACACCGATGTCGTCATACTTGGCGACTTCAGCTTCCTCTCATCATCCAAACATTATGTCAAAAGTCTGAGATCATTGGATAAGCCTGGTACTGTAAAGAATAAATAGCATCTCAGAACTTGGTTCGCATCGATCTAAGTACCTTCAGAGATGACATCTCGGCCTGGAAATGTGATAGTGACAAGCACCGATGATTTAGTCGCTGTCTACAATGAGCTACTCCGTTCTGTCCTACCACTCTCCTCTCACCACCCGTTACATCACGAACCACCCCTCTACACCCTGGCTCACTTCTGATGTGAGAAACGCTAGGAAGTCGAGACGCCTGAACTGAACGCCTGGAGGAGGACCGGTTTAACAGTTCACCGAGAGTATTTTTTTTAGATTAAGAGGACAAAACAAAGCTCCTGATCACCACCCTAAAAGTAACTTATACCAATCAGAAACTGGAACATTCTTCAAGCAGAAAACTGTTTAAAATAGTTGGTCGCGTCGTTTGCAAAACCTTGTTACTCTTGCCATGCACCATTCCAGCCACACAACTGCTAGATGCGTTCTGCACCTTTTTTTGGAAAAAAAGTCAACACTATCAGGGCGAGCCTTGATCACTCACTAACCAGACCCAGCTACTCCAACTTTGCAGAGTTTGTGAAGGCAACTGAGAATCATGTTAGACATATCATTACTAACTCGCAAATTTTTGTGATTTAGATTCTGTTCCGACTACCATTTTGCTCACATTGATTCTGGTCAGCACAAACATCATTAATCACTCCTTTTCTACTGGCTCTGTTCCTCCCTCTTTCAAACATGCCGCTGTCACTTCGCTATTAAAGAAGTCAACATCGACCACAAAGACTTAAAAAATCCATTACCACAGTCTCCAACCTTCCTTGCTTATCCAAGACCCTGGAGAAAGTCGTCCTTCATCAGCTGCTACAACATTTCGACAAGTACAGTCTCGCAGAACCAGCCTACCTTCAGCACCACCCGACTGAGACTACTCTGGTCCGAGTGGTGAACGACTTATTATCTGCCACCGCGGTCACATATCCGTCCTGTCTATGCTCGATCTATCCACTGCTTTCCACACTTGAGACCAGATTCTCAGCGGCTTTGCACTTACCTTCGGCCTCTCTGGCACCGTCCTATGCTGGTTCCATTCCTGCCTGTCTGGTCGTCTCCAGTTCCGGGGCCAGTGTTCGCGGTTGGCATAAAACTCAGGAACATTGCGACACTCGTCCATCTTTTTGTCTTTTCTCCCTCACAATACTACTACTGTAGTTGCTGTCGATATACCGACTACTGGAGAATCACCACTGCCCAGGGCAGTTGCATGATAATGAGCAGTCTAAGGGAAGCAACCTCAAATGTCTTTACGTTATGGAAGGAAGAGCTCTCCCTTTAGCATTGTGTACGTGTTTTTTTTTTTTTAATCGTAAACTATACCAAGACTCTATTTTTAAGAAGAATTTTAATAATCAAACCCTTGTTGTCCTTGTCACTGTCAGTTTCCTTCTGGTTTTCGTTAATCAACAGATTCAGAGATGCACGCAGGAAATTATTTCCAGGAAAGATCTTTCTGATACACATGTAAATGCTCTTTACAAGAAAAGACAATATTTCTTTACCAACCAATAAACCTTACGCTCACTCAACCCCCACCCAACTTCCCCAAAACACAATTGGTCAACTAAACAAACTAGCGACCTTAAAAAGCATTTCCTCCGAAATTCTGTTGGGTAACTTTGACAGGTAATTCAGGACGACTTGTTCATTAATATTGGTTATCTCCCTTTGACCACTAAACGCGTAGCTTCTCGTAATCATGTCAGCCTGTAAGAAGTATTCCCAACGGTTAAATTACTTACATGTCAGTTATACTAGCTGCACTCTGGTGTAAAATCACAGCTGCCCGAGGATGATGATGTCCACGGAAGAGACGATGTTCAGCATTATTTCTTTTTCTTATTTGTCGCAGTTGAATTCCTTTTCTTCCATATCCACCGCCACTTGCCTATTGCAGATTTCTCCCGCAGCAGTCACATCCTTGAAAGGAAAATGACTGTAACCAGACTTTGTGCTTCCTACGGATATAGCCAAATTCTTTTAGAAAACTCACAGAAAACAGCATTGTACAGCTGGATCAACCGTTAGGGGAAGTTAGCAGGTACCTTTGTTTCCATGCCGTCAGGTACACACTTCTCACCTGCTTCTACAGTTTAGCTTTGTTCACCTCCAACCCATTCAAGAAACAGATAATTGAGCTGTGACGACGAAAGCAATGGAAACAATTTATATTTAAAATTCTGTGTCCTTTTCTCCTTGCATTTTAAATGGAAACCAAAAGCAACAGCGCAAAAGAAATGATGATTAACAAAGTTCTGTGGTTGAGGGGGCTCTCAGCTATTACTATTGTCATGTGTCTCTTAATGACAGAGATAAGATATGGGAAATGTGTAAGGTATTATTAAACTTGAAACATATTTTACAAGCAATACTTTTGCTAGTGAGGAAGCAAGAAAGAGATATATGAGGTGCTAGGAAAGAAAAAAAGACATCCCACAAAGGCAGAAGAGAGGAAGAAGAAGCAGTCCTTAAAAAAAGAACAGAAATAAAAGAACAGATATTCTTTGAATTTTTGAGTCACGTGAAGGGATTCAGGTCGACCGGGTCAGTGCGGACCAGCATGCAACACGTAATGGTATTTCTGTCTGCGAAGTACCAGAGCGAGTGAAACAGCTGCATGCGTGTAATAGCACTCCCCTCATTACTGGCGAGACATAAACATCCCGAGATTCCTCTGTGGAGGATTGCCACTGAAAGACTGTAAGCAAATGAGACCAAAGACTTTTCCTCCAGGGCTGCCTGCTCAATGCGGCCTCCGCTGCGTTTCGTCTAGCGCCATTAGCTAATGCCGCGCTCTCATTGTGCGCACAATATGCTGCATTTCGTGAGCTGATGGCTGCTGGAGAAATTTGTTGCGGCTCCTTTTATCAGATCATCGCAACATTTCGCCCATTCCACGGTGCCTAACAGTAAGCGTCATTTTCGGCTCTTACTACCAGCTTCGTCCGATCCATCACTCTAAGACGCTGCATAGTTTAGGAATCCGTGAAAAACCAGTTTTAGGACGTTTTAGGGAGTTTTTTTTTTCTTTTTCGTGTTCATCTCTCTCTGGATTTGACGCAAGTTCAAACAAGTCCCTGCCAGTGGTCGAGTGGTGTTGACGTGTTTGCAGAAAGGTCCGTACATCGCAAAAATGCCATGATAATATATACTTGGTGCACGCGGTGTGCGTGTGATTAAGAAGGAGAGAGAGAAAATTTGATCTTATCTTAAGTGGCACCTGGCGTCATTATCGATGGTCAGTCGAAGGGGGCAAATGATCAGACGCCTTTCGAGGTAGCTTCACTGCTTTAGAAAAGAGGTGACTGTCTTTTCTTCTCGGTAACTTGCGAGGACTTATCTGAGACACTACAAACATGCATATAAACTTACTTATATCTGCTTCAAAATCTAGCATCACGCAGCCTAAAATAAGAGCTTTAATTCCATGGTGGACAGTTAATCCTTTACCCTTTAGATGTTGACTCTTATTGACGATGCGCTTATTGGCTCAATGATAATCAGAAAGTATTTAAACGAACTGTCTAGGTCTTTTACATTGTAGAAAAAAAACGATATTAATGAAACAGAAGATTTTCAAACTTAACAAAAGAGCCACCTCAGCGCCCTAATTAGCAACGATGGCAAAGTCACCATCGAAGTTGAGGTACTAAGTCATTAACGTCCAAAGGCATTACGTCATCACATCTTCGGGAAGGTCGCACCGTCGAGGGTTGACAGGTACACGCAAAAAAGGGGCCCACCATGAGTCCAACTCCGCCCTCACCGCTGTATGGGCTAACATCGGGCCACGAACTTGTTCTTCAACTCCGATCCCCCCTCCTCTGTGTGTGTGTGTTCCACCATACTTTCGTCTCTCTTAAAAATGAAGCTGTTAAAAAAATCCAAAAAGAAGAGAGAGGGAAGTGAGAGAGAGAGCAAAAGACATTTTTTTAGAAAGAACAGAACGCCTTAGACAGGGAAGGGAAACAAGCGGGTCTGGGCCTGCGGCAGGTACGGTAACCTGAAAAGCGGGATCGATGCAGAAATGGTCAGCAGCTGGTGTTTCCCTGGACGATCTAAATGCCGCCATTTCTTCCTTCCTCGCACGTGTTGCGCTCACCCAACTTTTTTTTCCTTTCGTGGTAGAAGAGCGGCCAGGTTAATACACGTCTCAAGCGCTAAAATGTGGATACTTCTAGGGAATAGAGAAAGAAAGTAATGCACAGCTTGATTTACTAAGCTGATGCCCACTTTGCAGGAGTTTAAAAATATAAAAGCGGAATTGAATAATGTTATAAGATCTACAGCACTTATGAAATTGCAGTTTTACAAACGAAAGACAGAATTTTTCTCATTTACAGCTTGAGGGCTAAAAATCTTAATTATACATGCTCCATTCATCGTTCTTCCCCTCTTCTCCTCCTCCTCATCATCATCCTCATCATCAGCAATCGGCAGAACTACCTGATGTCGTGTTCGTCATCACAGGTAATTCTGGTGACTGTCGACAACTAATTGCAGAGGGTCTGTAGGTAACTTTTGTATGCAAGTATTGTGGATAATTATGTCAAAAGATGTTAGTATAAGAACTAATGCTGACAAAGCTTTGAGTTTTATCAACTTTTCATTCTGGTATCTACCTTGTAAAATAAGATATAATCTTATGGGCAGTAAAGATCAGATTTTAGAGAGTACTTTTGTAAATAAATAACTAGGTTCAAAGTATTATGAAGTTCATTGTTCTATTAGTTTATATATTACGTGTCAATCGTAAAGACTATAAAATATTTACTTCTTTTCTTTCTCTGAGTACATGTGTGAAGCAGTAACTAAAAACAAAAAAAAAAAACTACTTTGGAAAGAAAATGGCAGAATAGATTTTATGTTGTTTTAGTATCAGTTGTACAGGGTCTGAACTAGATCAACTAAATAACACCAAGAAAAATTTGTCATTTGAAATTCAATTAGTTGATTGTCCAGTATGCTTTCATGGTAATTTCCAATTTAATAATTAATTTTTAAAATTCCATTTCGGCAACTACTGTTGTAGCATGGTTTCCATTATACACGTGTAAGACCAGATAACAATGTTGACAGGTTGATCCAATCCTGTCACAGTAACCGCCGGATTGTAGGGAGTGAGATATTAGAGAACTCACTTATCTCAGCTCCAGCTTTGTGAGAGCGGGGCCTCGCTTCTCTTCCTCACTGTCTTATCTTCCCCAACCCTGTAGGGTGTCAGGTACCCACTCTCCAGTTGGCTCAACTGTAAAATTGTGGGAAACGATAACACGGGGATCAAACCAGCCCGTAGGTGAGTCATTGCGGTCACCTCCCTTTCAGACAAGATGTCTCCATTAGTCGTCACAGTTTGGTCATTAAACCTCCCCCCCAAAAAAAAATAAAACAACCAAAAAACAAACAAACAAACAAACAAACAAACAAACAAAACAAACAACAACAAAAAAAACCCCAACAAACCTGTCTGTCGCAAAATATAATTTTTCAATAGTTTTAAATGTCACATTATTCAGAAATGAACTGTTTTACATTTAGAAAGTGGTATTTTTGTGTGTGTAAATTCACATCTACTGTACCAGCAAACCCGGAAATGCCTTTCAGATTCGAATTTCCGAAGTGAAAACTTGATAGATAAGTAAAAAGTTCCATTTATTGAAACACACGTAAACTTTTTCACCCTGACGTGAACACATATTATTCAGAATCAGGAAAATCACAAGATACACAGTAATTTCGTTGATTTTGCCGACCGAACTGGCAGAAAACAGGACAACATCGACTCGCGTCACGTTTTGCTCACTGTACCACAAAGAACGTAAACTTGAAAAAAGACCGGATATCCTGTCGTACTATCCAAGGGAAGTAACTTGTAGATAAATAATTCAGCTTTAAAACAAGCCATTATTTGTTTCTGTACCGTTAGCCACTCGTGAATTAAAAAAATAATAAAAACAACGGACACATGCGAGCTACCGGCTACGACTTGCAGGTGCGACCGCCATACGCTCTCAGTAATAGACAATCCGCTTCCACTTTTTATATGTATTTATTCATGGAGTCTTTAGAAAGTTTATGTTTCTTTCATTTGGGGATTAACTACAGATGTCCAAAGAAGATTATACAGTCTACTAATGAATATGGTGTCTTATTTATCTGCAAATCTATATCTTTTAAGTATACCATTCATTATTATATGAGCTGTTATTTATCATTGTGTCAACACTTCTAGGCCACCCTATGAAACAAAATCACACTTTTGTCTTGGAGGGTCCTAAGCCAGGATACAATAAGATTTTAATAAAGATTTCTCTAAAAGGTGAAATTTATTCTGTTATTGATCTTGGCACTGTTTCCTCTCTAACTGCCATTATACTCCCATATAATTATATAGTCTATTCTTTTATCTATTATAAGGTCTATTATCTATAGCAGTCACTTTTTTTACTTCCTTCTCATAAGGATAGTAAAATTTGAGGATGGTAAAATTACTGGTATTTTCACAGGTACTTATTATGTTAGTTATTACGCTCTCGTTTAGCAATCTTCCTAGATTTATTAATGACACCGGTCAATTTAATAAAAGTTCTGTAAAACTTATATAAATGAAATTTATAGACAGAGCTAGCATTTTAAATAATTTTATTGATTTCATAATGTGTTCCCTTAACGTCTTACTTCGCTGTCAAAATACTAAACTTGGAGGTAGAAGAGATTGACACACACTGAGGTTCAAGTAGTAAGCTAACTTTGTTTATTAATTATTGTTTTTGAAAACTTTATTCCCTAAAACGAATAATCTTAATAAAAGTTTGTGAAACGAAGGCAACGATTTCACGGTTTCCACGTCAACATGTCGCAACAACAGGAAAGTAAGTCCCTCCACGTGACGGCGGAGCGATCCTGCTGCCTGTGTTCTGATTGGTCAGTACCGCTTAGACCGCGCTGCTTCCAAGAGCTCCAACAAATAGCTCCTACTTTTAAGTTATTCTTCCATAAAATATGCGTTCAGACGTGGGAGCTTTTAGCAGATTTCGATTTTTAATGTTTTGTAAGAATGATTTCCCGCAAAATTCACGTAGCGTGCTGTCGGTGCAAGCGGAACTACAAACGCAGTCACCTTTCTGGCTCGTGTGCAGAGGTCTAAAAGCCTCCAGGCTCCTCCATGGCCAAGCCTTCATTCCCCTTTCCGTCCTCGCTGGCCCGCATGATTTATGAGCGTGACCGACTAAACACAGCTTGGACTCGCCCAGCGAAATGCCCACTCGACACGCATCATTGAGATTAGGCCGTCACGTTCCAGTGGCATTAAGCCCTCCGCAGACATTTTTTTTCTGGGATTCCTTTTTGACTTTTTTCATATTTTTTTTTTGAGCACAGAGAACAGAAACGCAAGAAGCTGCTGGTTCCCCGGGCGTGCACTGTGTTGTTTTCTGTGGCCCCAACCGAAGGCGATAAATGGGTGCGTGTGAGGTTGGGGAGGGAGTCATTTGGCAGTTGGTGTGAGGTTTTATGCTCTAAGCGCATAAAATAGTGCAGGATCTTTGATCAACACTGCCTTTTTGTCATCATCATCATCATCATCATCATCATCATCATCATCATCTCCAACCCCCCACCTCCCCACCAACACCTGCCCTAATCAAAAGAGATGTTTGTTGTTGATGATCATAACGATCACCCAAAGGCACAAACATGTCATTGACTTTTTCCCAAAGACATGCAATGATGATCACGCACACGCTTCCACTGCGTAAGAGAGTTAATTTCTTTAATTGCCGGATGCACGTAGTTGCGAATGGCAAACTTTAGAAAATCATAAATTACTAAAAATGTGCATATATAATAAATATCGAGTTGGTCTAGTGATACAACATTATATTGTTGTCTATTTAGAGTTTTTGAAAGGAGAAAATGTCGTTTAGTGAAGTTGTGTTTGAAGGTCAGAAGCCAATGGGATCGAGGCGAACACTCAGGACATTGAAACTCCAGCAACAACGGAATCCAAACTTGTTTGTCCAAACATCGCCAGTTCAGCAGGACTTAGACACGTCCGTTGTCTGTGCCTGGTTGAAACAAAAAGTGCAATTTCCTACGGAAATGTGATCTACCAGATAAACGGGGTCAGGGGAAATGATGGTATAGCCTAAAGACTAACGACGTGTTTGTATTTTATTTCATCAATAATGGTAAGACTAAGAATAGAAGCATTTACATAAGATGAAACCCCCTGCTCGTATTCACCCAGGTTAAAAGAAGCAGTTTCTTGCACTGAGATTTATCCAGTCGTTAAAATAATGCATCGCAGTCGATCTTTACAGTCCACGAAGGAAGACATGTTGATTGGAGTGTTGGAGGAGGTAGGGAGGGGAAATTCCCTAAAAATTCTCTTACAGCGAAAGATGAACAAATCCAACTTGAACCTGTACTTTTCTCCTTCAGAAAGGGGAGACAATCAAAGTTCTACCAAGTGCATCTTCCTCTTCCATTGACCACGCTCCACGCGTGTCGTCATTTAAACAGAAATTTTAAAAAATCATCAGAAACTACCAGACTTCCCCCAAAGCTGACAAGGAAAAGCGCCGTACGCAAAGGGCAGATAAATCATTTTGATATTAGGCATATAAAAAAGGGGGAAACCCCTTCCCGAAATGGGGCGTCACTTGACGAGGAATGTTGTCTGACAATTGATGATGTTGAGATCGTTAGTAATTAGCCTAGTAAACTGTAGATTGGAAAATGATGTCTCGGACCTACAGTGGCCAATGTTTCGTTTTCTTTTATTTGTTTTTGCTGAACCACGTCCCTGGCGTCAGATGCAAATGAAATGGCAAAACATGTCCTCGTCAAAACGTGGGATGAATAGAACATAATTTTACAGCAAATGGCCATGGACAGCTTGCAAGAAACCAAAAGTAAAAGCGTGAAACACTTCTCGCAGGCATGTTAATGTGGTTGATGAGAAGAGCCTGCTGTCAAAGGTGTGATACACTACTACGGTGAGTCTCACCACATGTTGGCACCAGGACATGGCTACCAACGTCCACAGGACATCAAAGACGAGAGGTAACGGCAGTTGATATTATAAAGGTGAGAACAAAGCAATATTTATGACAGTCAAGACGATTTTATGTTACAGTTTCCAATATTATCTGCAGAAATGTAAACTATAAAGCACACGCGGTGTGAGGACTGTCCTCAATAATGGTGGTATGAAGTGCGATGCAGTTTATGTTCTGCTATAATTCAGTTTTTGAAGACATAACATGTAGTGCAAAGGCACAAAATTTTATATACTTGTGATATTAACGGCTTTACAGTTAAATGGCGAGAATAAAGCGAGCTCGTAAAGTTTACATTCTTTTAAAGTGTGTGTGATTATCTGCCTCTGGGGAAGAGAAATATTGCTTTCAAAGACTCACA
Source organism: Pomacea canaliculata (assembly GCF_003073045.1). Taxonomy (NCBI): domain Eukaryota; kingdom Metazoa; phylum Mollusca; class Gastropoda; order Architaenioglossa; family Ampullariidae; genus Pomacea; species Pomacea canaliculata. Next base: position 15,796,752 of record NC_037594.1, on the reverse strand, counting down.
TCAAACATTAACAAGTAGTACTACAAAATAAACATGAGCTGAAATGTTAGTTTTAAGCGACTAAAATTTAAACAAATGAAAAAAAGAAAGATAGAAAGAAAAAAAAACAAAAACGAATAAACTTAATTTATGAGTGCACGCAGACACCCTGGTTGACGGATGCTCAGAAATGAAAGTTTAAGTGTTTTACATTTCCTGCATCATACTGCTGTGTACCATCTGAACTGGTTAGCTTAAGAATCCAAGAAACATTTTAATGACTTCTGCATCCGTTTGATTTCAAGTTAGAGTGAATACAAAATGTGTGACCTCCTTTTTCTAACCATGCAATAAAGGCAACTTGATAAGCTCCAACTAGTCGACTGATCAGAAAGGGTTGCATAAGAAATAGCTTTGATGGAGATTAATATATTAAAAGCTCTGGTGTTTTTTGTTTTTAATTTTGAGACTTCCAGGCAGGAAAAAGAAATAGTCCAGAACGCGGCTCCCAGCATTCTCTAGCACTCGGTCACCTGACAGTTTTCTTGATGAGTTCTTCTCCCGTACCTCGGGGACACAGGCTGTCTCCCTTGCTTTGTGAAATCTGGATTTTCTAGGGATAAACAGACCTTCCAAGACTATTATAACCTACCCTGCCCTGATATGCCATACCATGCTTATTTACTGCACTCGTATTGTTCTGCCTCCATTTCGCTTTGTCAGAAAGGGGATCAGAGTACAAGAATGGAGGAAGTGAAGAAAATGATGAGCCTATCACCAGAGACGCGAAAATGTTTATGGACGAGCAGTAAAGTAAACTTAAAGACCTAGCGGGGGCAATATTTTTCTTTCTAATGACCGGGTAAAGCCCAGTGCAGGATACTTTTCTCCGAGTCTGAGTGAAGTCCTTCCTCTGATTTTCGAAATGACTTCCTGCAAACATCACGATGAACAGCAAGAGGTCAACAACACTGACGTCAGGCTTGTACAATGATACGTTTACGTTGTGTTAACGTCAACCAGTCGAAGAACTAAGATCAAAGGTTAAACAGGCGTGTCTGTGTACCCACGTGGTGTCGCGATGTTGACTTCCTTCTGTACATGGTGATGTCTGGAGGCATTCATCTCGAGAATGGAAAGGCAAGGGAAGAGTGGTGTCTCGCACTGAGCTTAGTCGCTAGACACAAAGTGCACATAAGACACGTTACAACCAAAAGCGTGTCTACAATCGCGGTAAAAGTTTAGAAAAAAAAAAAAAAAAAAGAATAATATTCTAGCAACTCTTGACACCAAGACTTCACTTTCTATAAATGAAATCTATCTCAATAAAATGATTTTTATGGCTATGAACTGCAAGCCCTTTTGGTAGCTATCGCGCCTTTTTTTACGTGTCCAGGCAAATACAGAAAAAAAAAAATTTCCGGACTTGTGGGAACATGGTAAAAGGCCAGAGCGGGCCACGAGCATGGAGGGGTTCCGTGCTCGATGTAATCACAAGCACACAAGGTGCACGCCTTGCATGCTGGCCAGGCGCTTGACGAGCGGGAGGTTAGTAATCTTGATTGATGACTCCCTCCCCCTTTTCCAGCCGTCCCCCCCTCTCCCAGTCGGCGGGCTGAGCCGCTAACAACGTTAGAAATGGCGGCAACCAAATGGAAGCCCCTGCAGAGATGGTAGTACCATCAGCCACCACGGATTCCCGACGGGCGAGTGGCAAAGAAGGGTGGGTTGGGTGGGAGAGAATCGGAAAGGGAGAGGGGGACGCACAGGTCGGGAAGAAAAAAGATACTTGTCTGACTGGGCGGCTGGCTTTCTGACCACCGTATAACGCGCGGTAGAACTGACTGCTGGCGTCAATGGTGTACCCCAGCAACCAACCTCCATACCCCAAAGAGGACAAAAGATGAGGTCAGTCCTTCTCAGAACTCCCTACCCCGTCTGTCTCGCCACCTACCCTCACTCCCCGTGTTGCAACGTTGCGTTTACGCTGTTGCTTTCACAAAAAAAAAAAAAAAAAATTAGAAAGAAGAAAAGGAAAACCCTGTTCAGGGGTATGATGCAAAGGGACCCTGCTGAAGCTTGGAGTCGATTCCGTAGAAGTTGGAGAGGGTGCACGCCCTGCAGTGCTTGTAAATTTCATTTGCAGATTCGTTATCGTTGAGAGACAGCAACGGTTTTTTTTTCTTTTTTGCTACGAGCGCTCGTCTAAGCCACTTAGCCCGATGCTGTTGGACCCGTTGTGGTGGTGGTGGTGGGGAAGAGGCAGTAACATTCCCTCCTTTTGTCCCCCGCCCCTCTTTTCCATCTTTAGTGCAAGCCTCAACCTCCTACAGCTCCATTGGCCTTCAACCTCCTGCTCGGGTCAATGACCCCATGTCAGGCAGCGAGGGACGTCCGGAACACCAGCAAAGGAAAGGTCCTGAGTTTGAAATATGAGCTATTTGACTTTATTTTGGAACTGTTTGCCTGTTAAGCATCGGTTATTGAAATTAAAAAAAAAGGACGTGCAGCTCATCAAATGCAAGGGGCTTAGGAACTCCTCTCCATCAATTAAAGGCGCGTGCGGGGTTCCATTCCCACACCAACTTGTGGAAGCATCAATGGTCTGATGCCTTGAGTTGAAGCAATGATCGGTAGGAAAATTGTGACAGAACTTTTCGCTCTCATTTAAATGAAAACTTCAACACTGAACTGCAATGCAAAAATCACACATTACAAAACACAGAACACGCAAGAAAATTAATGACACAATGTGTCTTGATGACAAAATGTTTGTGGAGAAGAGACAAATTGTAACTATAGCATCGTCAGAACACTTTGACTGAATGAAGTCCCAAAGACAAACACTGTCACGCATTCCTTTATTCAACAAACAGTAAACATCTACCAGTTGGCTTCCGGTGTTATCTTGAATGTTGCCCGAGTAGTTTCTTCTTTTTCCTTTCGTATTTTTAAGACTATTTTTGTGTTGTTGTAGTTTTATTTCATGTTATTTTCATTTCTTCACACTCATGTGCCCCTTGGGCGATTGTCTGTAATGTTCAGCCTTTCAGCGAGTATTTATTCGTCCATTGAACGCTCTTTAAATACGACAAACGACTTACACAAGGCTCGGCACCAAGTATTCTGAGATGAGAGTAAGTCTCCCTCCTCTGTTGTTTACAAGATGCTCTTGGCTGTGGCTGTACGAGTTTCACATTTCAAGAGTTCAAATCCATTCGAGGAGCCTCCTCGGTAATCGTGGGTTAGCGGGTGCTTTGGCGCTTCCCTCGTGTCGTCTCACACAATCCTCAGGGACTCTTTCCTGCACTCCATAACACTGGAGAATCCTTCCCTCGATGATCCACAGCTACTGGCTCCGTTAGTTCCACCTTCAGAAACTGAGTCCCTTGAGGAGAACCTCTGTAGTTCTGACAGAGTAGTCTACAGGTGAGTTGAAACTCCGTGGGAGATTTGCCTACGCCTCTTGTTCTAGCCTGGCTGTTCTCTCCTAAATCATAATAAATTCATTCATTTTAGTGTAAAGGTGAAAGGTAAAGGTCATCCCCTAATCTTTTCGGGTCTTGGGGGATGGGCGGGTAGGTGCTAGAGACCTTGCTGTCTTACCTTCCTCAACTATCTATGGTAGTCAGGTACTCAATTTCCACCAGCTGGGAGTAGACTGCGCTAATCAAGCATTGAACCAGCGAGCTCTCAGTTCGGACGCCAGCGCTCCGCTACCTCTGCCCCAGTTAGCTCACATCTCGTAGTTCTCTAAAAATAATATTCGTTTCACTAACTCGCAACATATTCAGCTCTGTCTCTCTCCCTCACAGTTACTTTACACAAGAGTCCACTTTAATCAAATTCTTTGATCTGGCAAAATACTTTTATATTCCCGTAAAGTTTCTAAAACCGTGAGAAATGTGATTCTCTTATCGCAGAACATCTGTTTAAATGTTCTTCAATCTGTAATTTTCCTCCGATATCCGAAACACATCCAGTCTACTGTATGAAAGCAGTCTGCCTGAAATGGAGCATCAAGACATTAAGAGTACACAATGCCAACGATTACGAGAAATTCTTCTTTGTAAAACACTGAAGATTGAGTTGCAGGCCTTCTGTCTTAATTGCTTGTGATCGTCTGCACCACAACATTTTATCAAATGAAACTTTGCTTAAAAAAACTTAGTTGCAAAGCTAATCGCTTCACAGGGCCTCTGTTTCTGAAAAAAATTGCATTTCTTTGATTTCCTCCTTCTCTTGGGGAATTGTGTAGCGGTATTATAAAGCTCTTCTGGCTACAAATGTAATCAACTTAAGACCGTCTACACCAGACCCCAATACAAGCCTCATGTTTGACTTCTTTAATGCGGCGACGAGAGATAAAGAGTCACAGATATTTTTCTGTCTTTGCCATCTGTGTTCACTGCCACTCGACAGAAAAATCGAGTACAAACACGGACACGGCGAGTGGTCCAGCGCGACACTAACAAGAAGAAATGTCCGTTCGGATGGTCCTCGATATACTGGGCCGCCATGATGACTTGCCGCGGACCCTAGGGACTGCAACCATTGTTCCCTGACTTACCTCCCCACTAGACGTCCACTGAAAAAGCTGATGTACACATTCACGGACCCTTGAAGACCCTCGCACCAAACACCTGCCGTTTGTTTGCTTTACTAATTACCTGACAGCCACAAGGGGAGACGACTTGTCAGCTCAGTTCTCAATGTATCGACCAGGCGGAAGTGATGTCGGCTTGAGATGCTGTTTGCCTGACGGTGAACTTCAAAGTGACAGGTGATACATCTGTCTCACCAGGATGTTTGAAGTAGGAGACCGGAAAGGCACGACAGAAAGTTCCAGTCCAATGGTCTCGTCAGTCAATACAAACTCTCGCCACGCGTTCCTCAGCACACCGTGCTAGCACGAGACATTGCGAGATTAATTAAGTCTGCATCGCGCGAGGAAGCAAAACAATCGTGAGGTCGTGAGAGTTGTTGTTTAAATAATGCCGCTCTCAGTGACAAGAGCTTTGCCATTGGTGTAGACTGGAAGTAGCGATGGCCAGAAAGCAGTAGAACCAAAACCAAAGAAACACATCAGACATGAGAGGTTAGCAGATAGATAACTGTCTTTTAAGATTGCCGTCTAATGTTGTGACTATATACTGGAGGTAAGCAGCCTTGGGTGGGGGCTATTGCTCGGATCCTATTCGCTTTTTTCCAGCCAGAAGATACAGGTTAATGCCACTAAAAAAAATTTAAGGAGGCAATATATTTCTTACCGTTAACTACATTTTATTTTCTATTCTGAACCATCGAAAACGTCTTTCAGAAATAAATCATCACGATCAGCATGTGACAAAACGGGTTTTCACACAGACGCGACTCTCGAGAACCTGTTCGTGTTATTTTGTCGTGTTTAGATGAAGACGACCTGCTCAGAACTAAATTTTTGTTGTTCGTCTCTGCTAGGATAAAAATATGTTTGTCAGCGAAAAGGTTCCCCCTATGTGCAGGATATTCTGTGCGTGGGAGTATGTACAAAATAAAAGTGGAGAAGGGAGTAAACACACTCTCTCTCTCTGTCTGTTTGCAAGCTGTTGCCTTCCCTTTCCAATGAATATACTTCGACACCACGTGCTTCCGGGTTGTGGTCCAGCAACAATAGAACTGGAGGAACACTAATGAAAAAGTCATTTATAGAAGCCACCTGCGTATGGCATCTTCTTACTGATATTGATTTCGCCTTTTCAAGTGCATTCTAGAAGATGGGGGCTGAAGCAAGAAGGTTTCAAGTCAGTTGCAAATATCGCCATGATGTAGTAGAAGACCTGAAGGGAAAGAGTAGGATGAGTCATAAATTGAATCATGATAGCACTGAGCAGGTGAGCATGAGATGCCCGACATTTTACTTGCTGAGCGTCGTATCCTTGTCTCTGAAGTCAGGGACCCAAAGCCACAAATTACTACATTCTTGCAAATTGTAAGGAAGGTCTCCAGTTAAATGATATAAACCACACATTACTACATTTCTGTAAATTAATAGGTATGAACTAGGGATTTGGCAATGACTGGTTGGTAGATCAATGATTTTTGTTTGTTTTAGAGTTTGGTGAGGACGTTGCTAGAGCTGAAGACACTGTTGCCACTGGCAGTTTATTAACACAGGGGAAGCTGCCTGACAGGGTACTCGGTGCAACCATCTGTCCATTAGCTGTACCTGTTCTTGGACAGCAGTTGTTGAGTAGTAATCAGGGACAACAACAGCTGTTCAGTAGTAACAGAGACTTTTTTGTCAGGGAACGCGCAGGAGGTGGAAAGAGAAGGCCCCTACCACACACCATCCTTCTGTTTCTTCACACTGTTTTATCCGGTTCATTCACACAGAAGAATTCTCATTATGTTGCCAGTTTGCTGTGATGTCTGGCCTGACGAGGTGTTCTGTCCAGCACACAGAAATTTCCCGACTTTAACATCCTCACTAAACTGATTCACTGGTTCAGCTCAAGAGTACAAGCGGCGACATCTTTGGGTTGTGGGAAACAGCCCTAGGGGCTGACAAGAAATCCTCACTCAGTCCCTTTGGTGTGTGTGTGTCTGTGCGCGCGTGCGTGCAGCTGTTAAGTTTTAAACGATTGGATAAATCTCACTGCATCGATATGCTTTACGTAATGTCGGCACCTCGCACCATTTACTAGGAACACACCACGCTGGGTGCCATGGAGTAATGGCTGCCCAACACCCGCTATTTGTGCTCCGGCTGGACATGTCTGTGTGTCCGCCTTCGTCTGGCTGAACACTTAACTCCACTATTCTTGTCCCCACATCAGGCACCAGAAAGTGCGGTGCAAAAAGCCTGCAGTCTTTGATGGCCTCAAAGCAAGTACCATCAGCAATACGTATTTAGTGAAGGAACGGGAAGCGGAGTAAGGGGAACCACTCTCACGTCCTTCCTGTCCACGGAAAGTGCGTCGTCGAGCTGTAAGCGTAAAAATCAAATAAATTGCAGCGAAATGCAAAGAAAATGATTTCAAAGCCCGAAGTCGGGATATTTGAGCGTCTAGAGGGACCCAAATAGGTGATCTTCTGGGTTTTAGAGCGTGAAACGGACTCAGTGGTTTGTAAATCCTCGACGATTTCAGCATCCTTCGACAGCACGTTAATTCGCTCCCCTGTGAGTCGATCAAATCTTATCGGAAGGACGCAAAATCTCTAAAAGATTTGAAGGTCTCCACAGACGTTTCTCTTTCACCCTTACATATTTGATGGGCTTTATTCCCCCAGTATGCTGCCTCCAGGCCACGCAAGGAACGCATAAACGAAGAAATAAAATTTCAAAGTGCGAAAAAAGCGAGAAAACGATTTTTTTTAAGTCCAAGAAAAACATTAAAACTTGGGAGACATTGACTAACTTATTGATCAATCGAAAGAAAATTTACCAGCATCGATATTATGCACACAAAAGAGAAAGAAATCAAGGACAGAAAAAAAAGAGAAGAGTAAGTTTGGGCAGAAAAAGTAGAAGAGACTAGCTGAAGGGGAAAAATAAGAAAGGGAAAAAAAGTGAGATAAACGCATTCGTCTTTTCATTATACGTCTATCATCCCTCACAGACATAAACAATTATTAAATGTTAAGTTAATAATTATTTGTCATTTCTTCTGAAAAATTTACACCTTTTACAGGAGAGAGGAGGGGGATTTAATGTTTACCCCGAGCCAGCATCTAAGGCTTTATCATGGTAAAGTAGCCAGCCCTGTAAATAGATGCTACAAGCAGAGGAAACAAAGCGTGACCGAGACGAGATCTGAACCCTGGACAGCCAGTCCTCACTGTGTTAGTGGCAGGCTAACTGTTTGGGACCGCCAAGACGCTTACATACACAAATCTACTCATGGCTGGCTAAATTTAACAGCTAAATTTTTCTTTGCATTAGCTACATGCTAGTGGCAGATAAATCGTAACACAATAAGGTGTTGAGAAATTTTAACCACAATGCAAGAATAGAGGAAAAGACCGATAATTAGCTTTCTTATATAATGGGAAAACGGGGTTTCAGTCTCTCTTGAGTGTTTTACATACATTTGAATTCAGTAAGAAGGAAATGTCCTTGAAAGGACTAGAGAAAGGTTGACTTGGCTTTTTCTAAAAATAATCCCCATAGCAGTGTCTGATAGGGAGGTATAAAACATCAAGGTCCATGGCCAGCCTGTCCAATATTTGTTGAGCGTGAGCCGAAAAGTTTTGAAGGAGTTTGAAAGCTTTGTTGTGGGTTAAACTAACAGCTTGTACCACGCAAAATGCTAGTACCATCAGCAGGTACAAAAGGAAGTTGTCTGAGAGCTCAACGGTCGACTTGCTGTAAAGAATTCGTCTTCATCTCAACCATTCGAGTAAATTTGGACGAGGCTTGAGGAGGTCTTTAATCGCTACTTTGGCCTAAGTTTGGGTTAATCTTGTCCCCGTATTGGGTGTTTGCTGGAATGATCTTTGAAAAGCAAATTGAACTGACCTATGTCTGAAGACTTTGCAGACGAGATCGAAAACAGTTCGCAATGCTTCTGGTAATACAAGCTACTGTATTTCTCAGCAGCGTAGTTTTGTTTTAAAAAACCGATTTCACATCATTTGTCAGTCTCCTAAAGTTTTATATGCGTAACCAGCCAGACACTTATTCAAGGATTTCATGTTAATTTTTTTATAGAAAAATAAAGAAAAACAATATTTGACACGTGGCACTTAGTGGCCAAAGGAAGCAAACTCCGTGCCACCGGAAGTGAAGGAAGCTGCTTTGCGACTCCACTGACGAGGAGGTCACAGGACGCCTGCCAGATGAGAGCCTGACTTATTGCATGGCGAGGTTACAACTGTGAAACGCTCCAGATTGAAAAAAGAGTCCGGCTGTCTGGGCGATCGCTCAAACGTGGCAAACTACACGAGCTGTCTCCCTCCGCAGACTCCTGCTACACCTTGTAAGCCGGACTATTTTCTGGGAACGATTCAAGTAGTGTAGGTTTCATTTCCTTCTGTCAATACAAATCTGTGAGGTCTTCCGAAAGAGAAAAAGAGAATGTCAGCTCGGCTTGGCGGTGACTTTTTTGTTTGCACTGATTTCTGGCATATACAGACAAACTGTCTTTTAATTTTTCCTTTCATGGTGTCCAGTACAAATGTTAACCGCTGAGTGCTTTTGTTGAAGCTGATATAAGGCAGTGGGGGAAACCATGGTTGTACTTTTTTTCTCTGGTATATACGCGTTGTCTTATGTGTTCCGGAGAGATTGAGCGAGTAGGTGAGTGAGTGAACATCATGACAGCCTTGGGGTTTGGGCTAGGTTAAGGTGTTGGTGTAGATAGAATGACCGAGCAGACAAAACGGTTGAGGTCAAGGTTTCTAAAGCTGGCAGACACATTCTGCCATTCAAACATACTTAGCACAGGCCAGTGCCCAAGTCAGCGAAAAGAAAATGCTATCTGGTTGAACCAAAGAGAGCCTCCTCCCATCCCTTCCCCAAAAAAGCAGGACTCAACCATCTTAAACAAGAAGATGAAAACGACAAATGGTTCTTTAAGTTTTGCCTATAAAAGGTCAAATGCTTCAACCAACTTGAAGACAGAAGTCAAAGAACAGTCTTGACATTTGCAAGAAAGGACATTCTAGTAAAAATGTTTCAGAAGCTGAACATTGTCGAACGACGAAATATGTGAGAGGATTTCTTTTATTTAGGTATTATCTGCTGCTAGGACATTTTCCAGGGAAAAAAAAGAAAAAATTTAAAGTAAGCTTGCTCCCGTTTCTACCCACAAGTTAATTTTGATTCTTTGTCGGCTCAGAATTCATGCAGTCGCCCAGTGCACTGACTTCATCATCAAACGGCTTTAAGGCTTCTAAAGCTTTGCTAATCTGAAGCTAAAAATACAACACGAGGAATTTAGCATCTGGTTTTGAAACCAGTTTGAGTTGAAGCTGAAGTCTAAGTTATTTATCATAAGCATGATTCTCAAAGATTGCCTACTTTTTATTTATTTTTGAGTAATTTTTAAAGAATAGGCTGGCAGTCGCTGATCGTATAGCTTGTACATGTCCACTCTGACTTTTTCCACTGTTTCTGGCACTGGTCCTCGGCACCTCTCTGAATTCACTCCCATCGACACGCCTTCACGACTTCTTGGCTTATCTTCTGGCACCAATTCTTCTTCCAGTCCCACTAATTAAGACAAAGACATATGGTCAGAGGTCTTTCTCCTACCAAGTCCCATCGACTTGGAACGAATTACCCATCAGCCTTCGTCACTCCGATTCTCTTACCACCTGAAAGTCCAAAACTCAGACGAATTTTTACGAACATAGACTTTAGTGCGATCCTGTCCTGATTATAGTGTGCATGATGTGTGTCTGTATTTACCTTGTGAATGTGTGTGTGTGTGTGTGTGTGTGTGTGTGTTTGTGATGTGTGTGTGTGACATACAAGTGTGTGTGTTTGTTACATGAGATTATAGAAACATAGAGTTAGTGATTCCGCTTGTGTTAATAAGTCTGTAAAGCGGTCTGTACAAATCATTGGAAAAGCGCTATAAAATATTTATTATTATCTTCATTCTTATTCTGCAACAGAATATCAGTTTTGTTGTCCTTACTATGGAGAGACCTTTCACTTATCGTGAAAAACATTAACTTAACATTTTACAAGTCTTTCGCATTACCTTGTAATCGTACAGGACTATGATTGCACAATAACTGTGAACGAAAATTTACCAAAGGGAGATGAGTTTTGGCTCAATTCTTCAATCAAGATCACTTTGGTTCTATACCTCAGTTGGGATCACTTAAGTGTTGGAAGGATTTCAAAAAGCTGCCGGCTACATTCGAAGAATACACAAGAGAGATCTTTAGGCAAATCGTGTTTTACACATAATGTTTCAGTATTTATCTATGACACTTTATCTCTAAAGAATTTTGCATAAGAGTGAAGCTTCAACTCAAAAATAATATCAACAAATTAACTGAAAATACTTGATAATTACTAAAGGGCTCAACTGTAGGGGGCATTCTATTCAGTATCTGCCTACGGCACTCTCATCAGTAATTTACTCCAGGACATAAATAGCTAGAGTAGATGAAATATTCAACCGTGGAGTCTTTTCCGAGAAAGAGAGAAAACATTTCGGAGGAGAAATGAATGTCAGACGCAGCATACGCCACATAAAGCAAATTTTAAAACAAGAGAACCGCTTATGTTTCTATGTAGACCATAAATGTGTCGCCCACGGGAGAGGCTTTATAAGAAATATCAGGTTAGAAACGAAGCTAACGATGTGTGACCATGGCAACCGGTTCCTCACGAATGGGCGTTGGATTAAAAGCTACGATGGATTGTCAACAAACACATTCGCCACGGTCAAGGAGGTCAAGATAACTAGAGAGTTTATGGATGGCCATAAAAGACTGGTGTGAAGTGAAGAGGGTTCATGTTATAAGGCCAGTGCAGCAAGGGAGACAATCGCTACTGATTTAGAAGAAGGCTGTGGGGAGATAAGTGTCATTAAGTATCTTGCCAGACAGTCCGCATAAGTTTGCTTCGACTGTAAAGAAGAGTGGCCACGAGTGTTGAATACAGGTGTGTATGAGCGCGCGTTTGTCAAAAATATAAAAATAACTTAGTGACACAGAAAAGTTTCATTTCCCAGATGGTCGCTGCCATTGCTTTGTTACTTTTTGTAAGAAATTTAATGCAGTTGTGACCTTTATATTGCATCCTAGTGTATTGATGTAGTTCCTAGACCAGAGGATTATGTCTCGCCTGAAGCCAGGGCTTAAATCCCAGGTGACTGCAAGATGTAGTTTTGCGAAAAGTTTTTTGTCCCACGTGGAAGGTCGTGGTCACATGACACCGCTTTACTACACACCAAACGATCTACATGCGTATCCTGCCCTGAAGGGTACAACACTAAAACACCGGAGGCGGTCCCCCAGAGGTAAAGAAAGGAATGAGATGTTTCTTGTCCCCGATACAAGACAGGCCGCTAGACCAAACTTTTTTCATCATCGTGGTTGTCACGTAAATATTTATCAAATAGGAATTTTTAACTTTAAGTAAGAGCTAAATTTATTTTACAGTTTTTAACTTTCAGATTACAGAAGAACACATTAAAGGGAAGAAAAGAATCAGAATCACATGCTCACAGTTGGACTACGCCATCTAGTCGCCATCTTTTATGCAATGTTTCACAAAGCAGCTTAACTCCCTGAGTAGCGCGAGCAAGCACGCACTTACTCTCGTGGTATGAGTGTGTGTGTGTCTCGCTCTGGGCGCGTGCGCGATGATGACACTTGTATTTCACAGTTCCTGACGATGACGTCAATGGAGGTTGAATATGGCGGACGATACGAAGCTTCCTTTGTTGGAGCTTAGAGGAGGCCGGTCTTGTCTTGTCAGTTGTCCTTCCTGTCCTGGTACAAGCGGACGCTGTCGTTGACAGTGCTTCTGTCGGTGAGTACTTTCCAGCAACGGTTTCACAATCGCCTGCACTGTGTACCCACTTTTCACTTTATTCTGAATGAACAGAAAATACGTCGCTGGAAAGTTGACCCCTGCTGACCCCTGCTTGTTATTACAATTTTTTAAAGGTCTGGACAGCTGATGGCTATGAAAGAACATGGGCGCAGGATCTGGGGAAGATGATTGATATTCCCGCTTGGTTAACGCTTCTAAGTCCACGAACACAGACAGGTATGGAGATGAACAGACGAAAAGACCAAGGGAAAGACAGAAAGAAAAGAATTTGAGTGACACATGCTAGATATAAACAATCTTCAATGACGATGAAGGCGTGTCACATTCAGGCGCTTGCTTCTGCAGCTGTTTTGGATGATTAGAAGAAGAAGAAGATAATGGTCATGATGATGATCACAAAATGTTTTCAGATTGAACATTCTGGACGCCGCAGTAAAAGTCAGATCTTCAACGGTGAAGTTTGTTTGTGACACGCGATGTATAAAATGCTGGGCGCCATTTTCGCGGCCATTTTGCATGTCGTGTAAAGTGTTTCAAGGCCGGCTATCAAGCTATGGTGCCGACCACAGGACTAAATGCAACAGGCTTCCTTATCCAAAATCAATTCATGTATTACTCCACCCTGTTGACGGTAAGGGAACTAATGCTTACCTTCTCCTTTCCGTGATGCTCCCATACTCGCTAATAGTCTGTGGCTGCGGCACGTGACTCATTCTGCGCATGACAGACAACTCCTCTAGACATGTACGCACACGCCCTTCCTTCGTGACGTCACTGTCTGCCACTCGGCACATGGTGAACCACCGCAGTGCTTGAGATGCTAGACTCGGGAGTCGATGGCTGGCATTGACTGAAGCTCGGAAGAAAAAAAAAAAGGAAGAAAATGAAATGTAACCGGTTGGGTCTTGGAAGGGGAGACAAGTGTTTCAACTTACTCAAGGGTCATCCACATAAGTCTTACGCGGTAATCGCATGTTGCAGAAAGAAATGGCTGCCAATTCAACAACAGCCGAGGTGTTCAAATCCCAGACAAGCTGAAGGAAAGAGATGAACTGGCGACGACCTTTTCACTTCTGCTCTTTTTAAACAGTGTCGTCTCGATCCCTCGGTTGCACAACAACTCCTGAATTTATCGTGCGCGTGTTTTGATGAAATGAGAAGACTTTTGAAAAGCTAGACATGTTCGCCAGAAAGATGTTTGTATTGAAGTCTAAGCAACTATGGACAAACAACCTACGAGAGCTCTTAAACTATCCGCATGAATGCGCGTCACGGATAACTTACCGAATTTTTACCAAACGCCTTAAACTGCATTTTTATATAAAATAAAAAGTCCATTGCAGGAAATTTTTTTTTAAAACGTAGTCACTCCGAGGAAAAGCTCCATCTTTCCTTTCTTCTCAGTGTTCGCAAATGTGAGCGTGCAAATATTTCTGGACCTCGTTTTTTGAAAATCTAATCAGAATGGCTGAAAGAATCGCCGGATTTTCCCCAACAAAAATTGATTAAAAAATGGAATTCTTAATTTTCCCTTTCAAAATCGGACGATCTGCTAACCAGAAGACATACGATCTCAGTTTAATTAAAACGACCTTACTCAGATTCAGCTGTTTGTTTTTAAGGCCACGCCGAGCTGCCATTTCAATCTCGCCAACAGAAAAAAAATCTCACAGTGCGACCACCACAGAACCACTCCCTCTAGCGGGCACCCCAAGATTGTTTTAACAAGAAAACGTCTTGGCAGCATCCAAATATGGTTGAGTAGTTGCTGCTAATTTGGCTCGTATTAATTTTGTTGATCTCGATGTCTGCTGTGTAGAAAATTTATTGCCCTTAACGCTATTGTCCAAGATTCAACTTCCAGAGAAAGAGCTCTATGGCTTATTTCAGCAGGAAATGAGGTGGCGACTAATTTTCATGCCTTGAATTAAAAGTTTTATCATCAAAGCTGTTTTTTTGTCATGAAAAAATTGAAAGAGCTGCTGCAAGCTTAGCGAGAGCCCTTTCAAAACTAACAAGCAGAACATATTTTGTATTATGGCCTAAGAAACCTAAGAGCCCTTATTAAATCAAATAAGGGAGGATATCGCTTAATACCCGCAAGCTCGGACTTCAGTCTCATCATTTGTAAATATTTTCCATTCTTCAGTCGCGGCCACCATAAGGATTTCGATTTCCTCTTCTTTCATCTCGATCCGTGACCCATCCCATTCCTCACCCTCCCCTTCGGTGTAAGCGGGATGTCGCCGGATGTAAATGGAGGGAAGCACGGATTTCTATCATAGAATCGTCTAGAACAGCTGGTCAGACTAAACAGATGCATAGCTAATGTGCTGCATGTGTTGGTGGGTTGTTATTGTAGTGGTGATGGAGGTGATGGTGGTGAAGGTGGTGATGGTAGTGTTCTTTAGCGCATTTGCGAGTTGTTGCCCTTGGTGGGTTATCGCTACTGTTGACATATTTGTGACCAATTGTACCAGATACGTATTCATACTATAAAAAAATGGAAGAGGACAATCCCATCAGCAGTGTCAAGCCAGTACTAAGCTCCTATATTAATGAAAAGATAAAAATGTCTGTAAAATAAAAATAAAATTATTACCTTTTTGTGGCTTTTATTGCTAATTTTACACACACAGATACACATTCACTAATTGAACAAATGATGACGACAGCAGCAATGAGAGACTCAATAATAATAATCATCTGTAAGATTGTATATCGACTCACTGCCCAAAGCGAGGCTCACCGAGTTTAACAAGCACAAGAATACAAAAGAAAGACGAAAAGTCTGCGGCTGTCATTGCACACAACGGAAGTCTCTGTCGCTGCTGGATGAAACCTTTATAGACCAAGACGTTGATGTCGTACAGTTGTAGTCGTCGTAAAGGTGTTGTCTTCATTGACGAACACAGAAAACATCAATCAGTAGACCACAGTAGTGATGACGATGTCAGGTAGAAAGGACGACGGGAAAGCTGACAAGTCAGAGATTGGAGATCATCGTTGATGTGGTGAAGTTCACCTGTAGAGGTTGTCATCCGTTACAGTTCAGGTACAAAGGTCGTAAAGTCGATGTCTTGTCGGTGGCGAACACAGATCACTGGATACTCAGGCCAAGTGCAGACAAAACCAAGAGACTGCTGGGATGTGTGTAGTCATAAGGCAGACAGACACTGTATCAAAACATGACCGTTTGACCTGATGGAAGGTCAATAGCAGACTGTAGTGAAAACTAGAAACTGTTATGGCGGCAGGGAGAAGAGGCCGGTAAACGACACAAAATTGGTATCAAACATAAAATGTCACAATTCCGAATAGTGACGACGAAAGGAGAAAGCCCTTGTTCATACAATGGTCTCCATGATAATAATAAAACAAGCAGATATACATAAAATGCGGAGAGCTGCCCCCTTATGGTTGTAAGAGAACATGTCATTAAAACATTAATCCATGATAATACAAAAAGTAAATCTATAACTGCAAAACCAGTGTTGAGCTGAAGCCTTATAATCAATATTAAGAACAATAAAAATATACACCCAATATTTATTATCGTATTGCCTTGCCTTGGCCTTGATTTTCATTCATATCCTCTGAAGCGAGGCGGCTCTCATTCCTGGGAGGGAAGTGAAGGAGGGAGGTGGCGAGGGGAAGGGTGTGTGTCTCTGCCTATCTTTGTTTTCCAAAGTTAGAAACCCCACTTGCACTCTCTCCTTTTGTTCTTTCTACGGGAAGCCATTTTTTTGTTTCTTTTTACAGAGTAAAATCACATGGGTGCTCCACCTTCACCAGAAGCTTCGATCTCCCCCTGGTCGAGCGTTCCCTAAGCTGTTAATGAGAAGATGGCAGTCGAAGCGGGCTCGACCTGAATTTAAAAATAAAAGTAAATAAAAAGAAAGAGGGATTACTGAAATATGGTTTCTCTGCTTATTTACAAAGCTGCCTTTCCTCTGGCCAAGTCATTGCAGAGTGCGCGCCCCTGATTAAAGTGGCGCTCTGTTTCATGGCGCATGCGTCCCTGTAGACATAAACAGCGCTTGTGGGACGTCCTCCTCTAGAGTTGCAGAAGAGCTTCTGACGGTTACTACAAGCCTTCTGAGAGTGAGACCAAGGGAAATTAGCCTTTTATGTCGCTCTTTCTGAAGACTGAGAGAAATGATTAAAACGTGCGAGAGAGGGAGGAAAAATGATTTCGATTAGTACCATAAAGAATACTTCAAAGACTGGCAGTGTTTATGATGCCACACACGATCACACCTTTGATCTTTTTCTTGGGCAAAGCGTGTGGGTGGGTGGGTAGGTGGAGGGAGGAGACGATCAAATAAAGGTGAACAGTCTCGAGATAAAGAAGAGCTCTCTCGACCGATGCAGAATATTCTTAAAAAAAAAACAAAACTAAATCATTGACTTCCGTCTGTCATGGATGGTATTTAGTATCATTCTAAACCGTCCATTTTCGAGATACACGCCTACAAATGTCACCAAGCTCGAAAAGTTCAACGACACCGTCGTCAGGACTGAACATTTACAGGTTTAAGTTATGGCGACATCAGCCAATGGGAGAGCTAGGAAGTCTAATGTTAATTAGGCTATTTGTGTACACACGTGACGTCAGCACTTTGACCTCTTTTATGCATCGTGGTGTTAGTTGGAGTGTGTCAGAGACAAGGTTTATAACTCTGTCATTTTTTGGTGTAAAATTAAACTTTTTGTTCCTCGTCGCAGTACCTGGTATTTATGCGATTAACTAGTTTTGCAGGGATGACGTGGGAGACCTGCACCCTCCTGGCTTCCCCTTGTGGACATTTGAGAGCATCGGGGAGTAGCAAGTGCACTCTGTGTGAGTGGCTTCCTCTGAAGTTGGTGAGTACACTTGTGTGAGTGTTTCCCTCCCATGGTATTCTGCAGGTGATTCTGCAACCTGGCCGGTGTGGTAGACCCCAGGGCTTTGTACCTATGTGTTGGGTATTTTATGTTCTGCCTTCTTCATAACCAAGTATTATGACTATATTTTGTTTTGTATACTTCATGCATTTCTGATAAACGTGTATACATATAAAAGAAACGAAACAAAGGGAAAGTATTTCCTGGGGACTGAAGTGTAAACTTCGATAAGCCTACTGACAGGTCTTTGTGTTTTGTTGTTTGAAACATGTGTAGACATAAGAGTATGCATGTGTACTAAGTGTGTGCCTGACCGCGCGCATCTCGAGAACGGAAGAAAGGATATTGACCTAGCATATTGACCTAGATTTAAGGAAAATGGATATTGTACTGAGATTTACCAAAATCATTAGAAACAAATTAGCACCCAACTGGTCCTTTAACTACCAAAAATGAGATATCGAGAGTGAAATGAGAGAAAACTGAATGTTATAGAAAATTTACAAAAAAATCGCCACAGAACGAGGACATTATTGTGTAATCACCAGTAATTACTTTTCCAACATCGGCCTATCAGGGACAGTACGAACAAAAACTAAAAATACTAAAGTCTAACAATTACCTGTTGATTACAAGTGCTGAAAAGTTATGAGGAGACACAGGCGGGTTGAAACAGCAGGACAAAGGCAGACACTAGCAATGGATAATGCGAGAAATAAAAGTAAAGTTTTTGCGACTGGACAAAGACACTGCTAGAAGTTCGCTTGGTCGATAACTCAAGAACGAATCTCTGGATAATGGATTCAAAGATGTCGTTACCCCACCCGCTGAGAAAGATTCCGAGATTTAAATCTTACGGAGGGTTTCTTTGTAGGAACAGAAACTGAAAATAAATCGATTTAAAACATTTGCCGATAATTGTCTAATTATTTCATTCATTTTTTTTTGAAAAGCGTGACGAGATCCGGCTCTCGCTGTCGGCTTGACCTAAACAAAAATTCCGAACAGACGAAATCATTGGAATGATAGCAATATTAATGACGAGGACTAACCTCTCTCTCTTGCATTCAATGAAAATCAAAGGACAGCCAGGCGCTGGTGGGTGTGCTGGAAATATAGTGTCAGACTCATTAGGTCCTTTGTCGTGATGCCTTCGTTACTTAGGAAGACACTAGTCCTCCCAGGTCTTAAAGACCTTCCACCACCAAGAAAGGACTTAATCATTCTTCAATCAAAATGGAATGTCTTTGAGAAGGAAAGGCGATCGCCATCTGAATATTAACCGTGTATGTGCTGATCAAATGATCAAACATCCACCGCGCCACGAAGCTTGTCTTGAAGCCTGTCATGATGATTAAATGGAGGTGGAAAGGACGGTCGCCTGCAGGTGTCCCTGTAGTTTATGTCACTCACGGCAGGTTTATGTGTGATTGAAAGTTAATGATTCCTCGTAGTTTATGTGTGCCTGCACGAGAACTAGATGGTATGTGAGTGAAACGATAATGCACCTTGAAACAGAGTTGATTTTAATATTGGTCACGTGTTTTCTAACGTCTTTGTTATTCGTTTGTGTCAAGCACGCCTGCGAATTCCATGGAACGATTTTTAACTTCAGTCTCTCTTTATCAATACACTGTTTTATTGAAAACAAATAACAGGAGAGAAGGAAAGAAACACACACACGTGCAACACCCTTCAGAGAAGCATTATTATATTTAAACTTCAATGTAAATATAAAATATATAACCAAACCATCGTCCCTAAACCGAGCACTGCTTCTCCCCTCATCGTCATTCACTACCCTGACTAACCAATCATTGCTCAGGTCACATGACACAAGTCAGTTCGTCTCATCCTCCAAAGACAGGCCTGACAAGGGTTTGATATACGATTACGATTACGGTACGATTTCGCCCACGAGACCAAGTCAAGGCAAACAATCCAAGCAGACAACAGAAATATAAATGACAACATAAGGCAAACCGGGGAAAAAATCACCAAAACACAATGAACAGAAATAGAAGAGATAAGGTAGTGGACAAGGTGGATGTTGAGGAAAGCCTGAGTCTTCATTCAAGTTCCAGAATTAGTTTTGCCACTTAGCAGATACGGTTGCGCCCGATTAGCGATCCTTGACCTGTAGTTAACGGCTGTATCGTGCAATTATGAGGAGCAGGGTCTGTCCTACTCTCATTGTCGCAGATCTTCATCAACCTCAGAGACTATTTCTGAACCACAGTAACAAGATTCTCAGAAACAAACTTGTCCTTGGCACGAGTTTTGTCGCGTGCATTGGTGGTGTCGCAGCTGGAAATGTTTTAAAAATTGGAGGCAATGCAATGTAACCGAGGGTCGTATTTATGATGCGAGGGTAAATGTTTTCCCTGGAGAAATGGATATTGCAAGGGCAAGCGTTATGTCTCCGTAATTACGAAGTGGTGTTCAGACAACGCAGATATCACTTAATGTCACTTTAACCCCAGGGCATCTTTGTTACTGCTTAATAACTATGGTCCCAGGGGTAAAGCAACTGGATACCGCTGTATATATACAGACACGTGACCTAGATGATCTAGATGCTCCAAACAGCTATTTACTATCGCTTCAAAGCTACGGCCCTTGGTGACCAGCGCGGGAAGGTAACCCTTCTACGTGGTACACATTTTCTGTGGCTGGAAATGGCTCCCTGCTCACCCACCGGATAGAAGGGAAAACGTGGCGAAGGAACAGAGTTGGCCATCATCTTCCAAATGACTCTTCCTGTAAATGTAGTCAGAATGTGTGTGTGTGAATTCGTAAAAGCGCATGTGCGAGAGTGGAATTTACACGTGCAGAAGTTTTCAAGAACACTTCAGACTAAAGAATGTCTGTTACCTATTTACCAAGTAGTTTATAGCAACAGTCAACTAACGGACAGCTTCTACATTACCCCTGGTGTCAAACAGGGATGATTTTTCTGACCTTTCCTATTTAAACCGCCCATGGTCTGCTTATGAAACAGAAGATAAGAAAAGAGGAATCCGCTGGACGCTTAAATTATGCTGATGACATTGTTACATTATCCAGCCAACACAAAGATGTGCAGAAAAAGATTAACGATCTCATCAAAACTGCATCAAAAATATTATTTAGAGTAAACAGGCAAAACAAACGAAATGAGACAGAATGCCGAGTCAACAGAACGAATTACAATTATTAACAAAGAAGTAAAGAAAGTTCAAGAATTTACACACTTGGCATTCTAGTAAAAACAAATGGATATGCAGAAAAGGATGTGAAAAAAAGAAAAATCAAGCCTTTGTCATGCTAAAAGAAATTTGGAAGCCCAAAGCTTTAAGGATGAATACAATATTAAGAATCCTCAGAAATAATGCCCTTTCTGTCTTACACTGTGGGAGTGAGTACTGGAAAATATCAGCAAAAATCAGGCAGAAACTAGAGACCTTTTAAACTAAATATCTCAAGAAACTTTTAACGATATTCTAGCCTAACACGATTTAATGAAAAAAAGTCATGACAAGACTCAGCTGTAAAACTATAACAAACCATAATTAAAAAAATGAAGATGGAAATGGCTAGGGCATGTGTGCAGAATGAAACCAGAGGCACAAACCCAAACAGCCCTTAGTGGACAGCTGATTGCAAGAGGAAGCGTGGTCGGCCTCGAGAGGGTCAGTAGAGAGAGAATTAAAGGACCAGCGATACTGTCCTGGAACAGCATGACTACACTTGCTGCGGACAGACAAATGCAGGTCTCTAGTGGATGCAGTATAAACCACTTTAGGTACGAAGGGGACTAAGTAAATAAATAATAAATCCGATAGGCGCGGTTAACTGCCCCTAAAGCATGAAATGTTCTGGGATTCCTTTCCGTTACCTGTTTAGTGATTTAGCAAAAAGGACCAACTGGTACAATATAAACTTGGCTATTTCAAAGTTAGCACCGTATCTTGCACTGTGCATTATCAAAACAAGAAATTTGCACCTTCACTAGTACTTTAAAACATTGGTTCATCGAATATATAAACAAGCTTTCGAAATGCATAAAGTTAGCAAACTCTTCAAATACTGTACAACTTTTTTTGTTGACAGACAGCCAAGGTAAGCTGCTTCTTGTCATCCCCGTGGAGGTAAACAAATTGTAAAGACAAATAACCAGAAAACTACTTAATGTTGTGCACATTATTCATTCATGTGATTCCCGTAAAGTGAAAAACTGCAAGAGTTTGTTTCTTGGAGATCATATCATTGCACAGATAGGAAAGTGGCGATAGCGGCAACTGCACTTACCTATAGAAAACTTTTCACGATCGTATCATTGGATTGAACAATTTTCCGAAAAGAACATAGCCTTTTTGATAATAAAGAAGGGATTTTCAGATACTCTCAGAAAATAATTCGTGAAATGTTGCGCTTTATGTCAGGGTCAGAGAATGAATGCGCACTGGCAAAGGGTAAAAAGCTTCATCCAACAGCATCATTAGAAGACTTTCGCGAAGCGACAACAAAAGTAAAAAAACTAGCATTAAAGGGAAAAGCCGCATCCACCTGCATCATTTAGAGACAGTAATTAGTTCACTAAGCATTTTATGCTCCATTATGGTAAAAATGGTCATCACACGTATGAACTTTCAAAGTCGTCTCTCTTTCCCTCTCTCTCTCTCACATGTCCCGTCTGTCTCCATGTCCTTCGTTATAAGCATTATTCACATCCTGGACGAGTGCAAGATGTATAGGATAGGCAAGCTTTAAAAAACATGGCGGAAGAGACAGAAAGCTACAGCCTTCATTAGGATGAGGACATAAAAATAACAGATGACAAAGATTACAAACACTAGCGGCAGAAACAGTTTATTTAAAACTAGTACCAAGAGGAAAAATCACGTGAAATCAACTAATTCTTAACAAATGGTTCTACGGGCTGTCTTATCTCTTTAAAGAAAAACTGGATTTCTCTTCAGTTTCTTTCGTTTGATTTCACTAACGGCCAATGTAACCGCCCAGCCAAGTATCAACTACTACAGCTCGCAACCTTTTTCTTTCGTTGCTTCATTTCCCACTCCGTCAATCGGAGAAACAGGCTCACTGGACGACACGGTGTCTGAACCAGACATACTGCAAACTGAAACAGAAAAATGCAAGCACGCACACACACACACACACACACACACAAGATGCACGAAGAGGTGCCGACAATCGTCGCTGAGCACATTATTCTTTACAATGCCTAAAAGAGAGTTTCTCCCTAACCCATCTTCACAGGAAGGAAACGGTGTTTAACAGTCTGTGATGATTGCACAAACGGACGTATCCGTTGCCCGCCATTGTTAATGCACACGCCAATGGTAGGCCATGATGTCTCCTGAATGTTTTCTCTGACTTGCCGTCGGCTACTCTTGTCTCACCTCTCTCTCTCTCATTTTTAAATCTTCCTCAAATTCGTATGGATGTTTCTTGAATGAGAGTATGGTGTTACTGGACTGTAAGACACAACCGTTAATGTAATTTTTAACAGTTTGTATGCGTATATACTTCGTATGCTTCTTAGCTATGTATGACCTAAGAGTTAATCTCTGAATGTACTTATAAACCATTCGCTTTAGGAATAGGCTGAAAACCTACTCAATAAAGTCTGTTTCGTTTGTTTGTTTGTTCATTTGTTCTAATCTTCCTCATGGATCATAAAGCAGGTTAAAGCAACGATGAAGACGGGACAAGGGCACGTTTCACCAACAAAGCTACAGCAAAGCTGACAATCAGAGGAATGCCATAGACCAGCGGTTCTCAACCTTTTACTAGTGACGCCCCCCTGACGAACAAAGGTAGTTCCGCGCGCCCCCCTTAGCCACACAATGTAAGCTAATTTCACTAATACTGTACCGGTATAAGAAACTTTTAAAAAATGACCACCTTCGCGCCCCCCTTGTAAGCACGTCCCCGCGCCCCACCGTTTGAGAACCGCTGCGATAGAGGATGAAGCATTAAACATGGACAAAAGTCAACTATGCACAATAGTAAAGATTTGTTTAATCAGTGGATTTGGTGATGAAACTTTGTCATGCAATGTGATCGTTCAAGTCAGGTTTTGGCTGACGACTAATCCAGGGAGTAACTCGCCGCCTGCCAATCACTTCAAGGTGTTGATAGTGTCTCCACTTAGAAACAGGAAGCAACAACATCAATTGTGTTCTTCAAAACAAAACTCAAACACCACCATTACATTGAACAAGGTGCATGAAGTCATAGAAAAATAAAAAAAGCAACAAGAAATAGAGAAAAGAAACAGAAATTTGCGCGCTTGTAAACAAAAGAACCCATAACACAAACCAGGATATCTGTACACACATTTCGGACTCTGGCTTACAGCAAAAACAATTCTTTTCAGAGATGTAGTAGACTGGAATAGCTAGGTGAACACACGTGTACATAATACCGAGGTCAGGGAGATGGAGTGAGCGAGTGCACTAGTGTTACAGTTTCCATCACACTCCACATCACAATGTCTGTTACCCATCAGTTTCGTCACACGAATCAATCAGTTAAGAGCTCAACACAGTCGGATCCTCCTCGTCCGACATAAACACGGACTCTCATCCTCTTTCCGACAGTTACTCAAATGTCCGTGTTTCTTCATTCGTGCCACGACCTTCCCCACATCTCCCGCCAAACATCGTCATGAAAACAAACTCCACAAAAACAAACTGACGACCGTTTTCATCGCACAGTGAGAAGCACATTCACAGACCAGGAGACACTGATAAGGCATCATCGTTGGTTGTTGACGTTAACCGTCAGCCACAGCGCTGCACTACGCCAACGGCTGCCGACGGCGGATCTTCTTCGAGAACCTTCACACGTGTTTACTTTGTGGACGCCTGGATTAACATTAGACTCTTCACAGCGGTATTTAACGGAAAAAAAAACCAAAAACAAAAAACCTCTACACGACGGAGAGTTGATAATGTCAAGTCGGCTTACAGCAAGTCTGAGAGAATGTAAGAACTAAGCGAGTGTTGTAAGCACAAGACATAAAAGGTCAGGTTCCAGACACTATTCGTGTCTGCAAGTAGAAAATAAATGTAGTCAGTGTGTATGTGTGTGTGTGCGTGTGCGCGCGCGCAAGAGTATCTAACATTTAAACTTTAGTTTTAAAGCTTCGCCAAGATTAAACACTGCAGTATAACATACTTTTTAATACTTTGAAGACAGGTGTCAAGTCTACATTTACCACCCAAGGTAAAAAACGAAAAAAATGCATGTATTACCATTTTATTGTACCGTAATACAGCTTCACTGTCTCTAGACAATTTAAAAATGGTTTTCTCAAAATAATCATGGTAACTGATGCATAGGCATTTCTTACTGTCTTTAATTTAAAGTGACAGCACAAGTAGACTTCCAACAGGCCACTGCGCTGAAGAGCGAAACTCAAGATGCTATTCACCCATTATCTTTAACGAAGAATAAGATTTTGCCTATTATCTCAAGAAACTAAGAGTTAGTTTTTTAAAAAGTCTTTTACTGAACTAAAATTTATACTCTCTTACATGAATTTTTCTCGATTTCTAATTCCGTCTATATATATATGTGTGTGTGTGTGTGCTCGCTGGCACGCGTTTGTGAGTGAGACTAAGAGAGAGAGTGTGTGTGTTTATTATATATAATATCCAGTATACAAGTAGATATAAAGCACACAGACAGACATAAAAAACAGACATACACGTGGAGCAGACAGACAGACAGACAGACAGACAGACAACGAGAAAGACGAAAAGTGATAACATCACAATGTCGTCGTTGACTAGGGAGTCATCACTACACAGATGGCCATGCCAGCAGACTAAACAAAGTTTGTCGAATATCTGCAATTTTACTTCGACATATTTCGAACCATCATCCTTCTAATCAGAAAGCATGTGCACAGATGATTCGTATCGTCAATGTCGCCTCTTACAGCATGGATAAAAGAAACAACAGAAAAGCGACTAATGAGAGGTACTAATAATTAGACTGATCATTTTTTTTTCTCCACAGTTGTCATTTCTTGTGCCGAGCTTTAAACGATTGTAATCTGGAGTGTTAATGTCATGTGATGTAACTACAGTGCTGCCACTAGCTATCATTACGACTGCGCATGTGCGGGGCTATGACGTTAATAACGGGCCCTAGCTTAAGTACCTGCACCTAGTATTACTCCGCCATTGATGCTGGTGTCCAGGGGGCGGCTTTTCAGGTGGATCGGCATAATGGACCTTTGATTACAGCAGCGGGACTGCAGCAGCAAGAGAAAGCTCTCATGCAGAAACACGTATGCCTGTCTCGCAATATCTCTTATTTTCTCGGTCTCAACAGAAACATTAATTGATTTGGTCACTCTCTAAGGTATTAATTATTGAAGCGACCTATTGCAGGGCCGGCGCGTGCACATGTAATCACAAAGAGAAGGATGTAATGGCGGGAAATATGACGCCGGCTGCGCTGCTGGCCACATCAACTCGCCCCAAAGACAAAAACAGAAAAAAAAGTTGCACCGCAAAGATTTCTAGTTTAAGTGCCATCATGTCGGGTGTCCGCTTGTGTGCGGTCACTGTTTCCATAACCGATACCCGAGTTTATTGAGCAGCATTTGCATGCTCCAGACATTGTTGTTATGCGTGTCATACAGGTGTTGTGCGTCGTCAGTCAGTCAATACATGTCAGAACCGAGGTCATGTCAGTGCAATGTGCCATGTGCTGTGTGCAATGTGCATTATATATACTGTGTATTGAGTCTCGATATGCAACATGTCTTCGTATACCTTATTATCGTGGATCTGTCGTTGATGTTGTTATAGACAAACCTCGGTAGATGGGTTTCTGTGTCGTGTCTATTTAATGTCTCCGCAATGCTTGTTAACTCTTGATTACATTTTACAGTTATTTTCTAATGCCTTAACACTACAACAAAAATTATTCAGTACAGAAAGTAACGACATTAGCTTTAGTTAATTATATATATATGTGTGTGGCTATACTCGTTCTCTCTCTCTCGGACGCAGGCACACACAATATACAAAGATACAGTGAAAAAGGAAGTCAAAAAGTTAAAAACAGAGAAAAGAGAAAAAGGGTTTTACATGTATTGATATTTATTCATAATTTTTTTCACCGTGACGTATACCGAGTCGACAATATTACTTGTTATCACTTTTAAAACTTGTTTCAAATCTTAAATGTCTACTCTAAGAGAAAAGTACTTGCATCATTTACCGTTTATAAATTTGGTTTGATGTACAGAAAAAAACAGCAAACCAATATTTGAATAGATTTCGCTACTCGCAAGAGAAAAACTTCCAGAGACATGCATTAAGTGACTCGTGCCGCATTTTAAGCTCACTTCATTTGCATATCCAGCTATCTGATTTGCTAATCCTTAACACCGTTGTTCTTTCTACTCCGGGTTTTTGTCCTTTAATTATTAGGAATGACTCATCGATCTCCCGACTGTGTACTGTCAGAGACATGATTGTTCTGTCCCGCAAATAGCCTGGAGTATCTGGTCCCGTTTTCAATCAAGCTTCAAAGCCATTTAAATTTATTACTTTTCCCCTCGTATCGTCATTAACCTTTTTTTCCGACAACAACGCCTGTTCTGCTGTCCCTGTGCAAGCTCAAAGAGTTCCAGCCTGTCCACGACCCAGCGCAATTCGAAATTTCATTGCAGCAGATGTCTAACTGTATCGTGCAACGAAGGGAGGCGATAAACCCGTCGCTTCTGTCTTTTCATGCAATCATAGAACTTCGGAAGGCTTTAATTCCCTTGATGGTGCTCACTTTCCGGTGAAATGAGGCGCAGAGTGCTGTATGTAGAAGCACTTAATCTCATTGCCAAAAAGTGTTCTTACTGCCCTTGCACTTTACATTCGCTTCCCATGTATATTTCATGTACACCAATTCCTAGAAGCGACGTTAATTCGCTCACCCTGTTGAATCGCTTAATGAACCACATCGAGTGAGGACATGGTTCGAGCAAGGAAAACAATACTCACCGAGCCCCAGGGGCACTTTTCTGCGCAGGAACTTTTCGTCCCTCCGTCACACTCGATCACATTGGTTCCGGGTCATCGCGACCCCGCGTAGCCAGACCATCCCTGCCGCCAACAGTACAATGGTAATAGTCCTGTATTTCTCATCAAACGCGAAAGACTGGCACGTGGGCACGTGGGTGACAGTTAGGACATATTTCGACCCACATTAACATAATCCCCCAGGGGAATGTTACGATGCTCATTGTGCTCCGTGTGTATGTCGTCACTTCCCCACTCGGTCCAGCAACAGTGTCAGACAATGGCAGCTGCTTCCTGGGCGACACGGATACTGGACTCTGTCCTAGTCCAGGGACTGCAGGTAACTTTGACGACTGCTTGTTTACCCGACTGTTATACAGCAGTACACGTGACATACGCATGGCCTCGTATCATCATCATCAATACCATTCTGATGCAACGTAATCATAAGAGACCTTAGGGTTTTGCAGCTGTGTGGATGTACATTCTCTACTCCTCCAAGAACCGTGACTTCTGCTAAGCTTTGCGTCCAGCTTCTACCTTTCACAGGCAGTGCAAGTTTTGGTCGGGTAGTTCTGGGAGTTTCTACGATGACAGCCGACATTTCAGACGTCCCGTTGTTGCTGACTGACTACTCGTGTCAAGGTTTGCCAGCCCAAACGATTTTCCCCCGGAGTCTTTGCCCTCCTAGCTCAAATCTCATTCTCCAAGAAAAGTCCCTTGGTGTTAAAGAAAGCTTTGAAGAAAGCACTGTTGACCAGGTGCTCTGTTCGTACTGACGACTTACCGAGAAATTCTGGTTCTTTTACTCAGATTTGTACATTCTCTTTCTCTTACACATACACTGAGCTTGCACACGTTACACAGACACAAAACCAACATTCTTTAACCAATCAGCAACTATTCAGTGCAAACAAAAGGAAGACGACCTGTCCATTGACTAGCTTTAACTTTAGCTCCGCCTACAGGTAGAAAAGTAGAGAAGAAAGACTAGTTCTCTCTCCATGCCTTGCTGTTTTCTCGCTGGTCAGGTGCGACACGCCCTCTATCTAGACGACTCGCCCCTGTCCACAGCTCAAGCCTAGTTCCCACTGTTCACACTTGCCTCTCGCTCCCTGCCTTTTTCTCTCAGGGTGTTAAGAGAATATCAAATTATAGGTTCTTGTGCATCGACAAATCACAAATTATTTTGCTTTACTTAATGATTGTTTTACTTAGTGCTCGTTTCTCTGTTGGGGATCACGCTTAGTGTTTGGATGATAGTGGTAAACAACTAATTTTTTGCTCGTTTTTATTTGGACTTTCATTTTTTTTTTATATTAGACATCTTGCACGCCAAACACTGTTTTTGGAAGAGTTTCACAGTTTCGACAAACCTTGGAAAATGGCGAGACTTAAGCGTCTTTCTCTCTGCGACTTTTGAAAAGGTCGTCAAGACAATATATTTGTTCTTACATCAATACCCTGCCTGGCAGAATGAAAATCCACGCCAACCTAAAATGTCAATTTAGGAAAAAACGTGTTAGTATGTTTTACATTTGAAACAAGGTTTGCAACTGACACATAAATAACAGAATTATTTAAAATGTTTCTTATATTAATCTGTTGTGGAGTTGGGAGATGGGTTTAAATAACAAATGGCATGAGTGGAACATTTTTGGGGTCTACATAGTGATAGCAGTGTAGTTTCTAGCATTTGGAGGGTCCAACGGTGCCTCTAGTAGGTCTGACAGTTTTCATGGCACGTTCCTGAACACAAGGTCCTGTTTGGCTGCCTGCGCCTCAACGGAGGCAAGAAAGGTAGGAGGGGAGAAGCCCT
The DNA here is from genome assembly GCF_003073045.1 of Pomacea canaliculata. Lineage (NCBI taxonomy): Eukaryota > Metazoa > Mollusca > Gastropoda > Architaenioglossa > Ampullariidae > Pomacea > Pomacea canaliculata. The sequence continues at coordinate 15,767,519 of NC_037594.1, read as the reverse complement.
CGCTGTTTGCTCTGTGCTCAATCCGACACTTGAGCTCCCAGTCCACGACCCTAACTTCTGGAAGCAGTCTAAATGCTCTCACTGTCTCCTGAGCGATAAAGAAGGGACTGTGTAACCACACCACTCCAGCCGTCTCGAGAACCGGACTAGGAACCTAACGGGCTGCCAGGAGCCCATAAAAGTGTGGAGTGGGTGACCATTGACCACACGGCAGCGCGGGAATTAAGACTGGGTGAGTCCTCCAGCACCTCCAGGCCGGTCAAAGATCTGGACTTGAGCCGGCAAATGGCCAAGGGGGCCGTCAGACTGATGACGAAGGTCTCGAAGAAAAAGAAAATAAAGGAAGCCGGTTGTGGGCGGACAAAGCAAACGAGAGAATAAGTGCGAGTCATGAAGGGGTTTTTCCTCCATTGATTGAACTAAAAGTCTAATATCCACGAATATCCTAATCGATTTTCTTAATGGGAAGTCGATTTAGAACGAAGGAGAAAAAGGGTGCGGGAGGAGAAAAGAGACAAACGTGTCGGATGCACACGCACGCGCACGCACACACTGACATTTAATGAGGATGAGTAAATGAGAAAGTGAGAAAGTGAAAGAGAGCGGGAAATGAATACAGTCTTTATATACAAATTCCCTAAAATTAACGTATTCCTATTTCTCGATGATTTTCGATTTTTACACTTAGTTTTGACTGCTGATAACGACACACATTTAAACCAACACATCGCAGACTTCTTTTAAAATAATATGAAATTATATTTTATATACCAATCTAAGATATCGTACAAATTGTGTATGTCCTTGCTGCTGCGTGCGTGAGTTAATTTTGTGTGTAGATGTTATGGATACATATAAAGCTGTGCGTTCGTGCGTTAGTGTTTTGTTCAAGGAAGAGGAGACAACTCGTACGCTTTTGTCCTTTGAAAACAGATCGAAGCCGGAAGCGAAGCAGGAAAAAAAAAGAAAGAAAAAAGACAATTGGAAGTTAACTGTGCCCTCAGTGGTAGCCGTCCTTTCATTTAGGAAATACAGAAACAGGGGCGAGGACCGCTCGCTGTAGAGAGCTAATGCACATCGGTGACCTCCCCCTTGCGGTACAGGGAGGGGAGAGAAAAATAGCCCAGCATTCTTCCCCTCATTGTCCGGCCTTTGTTGAAAGCTTTCCTTCCTGTCTGAAATTGTTCTCTGGCACGTCATTTCGAAAGCAGACATTTTCTTTGTAAAAAAATCGTCCTCTAGGAGTTTTCTTTTTCCTTCGACAGCAGCACCTACATTGTACACTACAGTGTGCTGCTACATATAGCAGCAAGATGCTGCAGGCCATTTGAAAGTTAATATACTTTTAGTCGTGTTTCTATCTTACTAGAGGAACTTACAAAAAGAAAAACAAAACAGAGGAAAAGAATATTGTAGATCTTCTCCAAGAGTTTCTAATTACTTTTTTTTAATGTATACTTTGCTGTATATATTTATAGTACAGACATATTTCATACTTTTTTCTTAATAGCTTTTGTTTTCTCTTTTCTTTCGTGGATCTTTCATTTATCTTTTTTTTTAATTCTCAGCCTTCTTTTTACCATGAAAAGAAACTAGTCTAGAAAAAAATCAGATCCATTAATTTTTTTCAAGGGTACTTTGCAATGAAACGCTCATACATACACACGATCGACGGAGTTTCGCTATTCACCCAGTTGACCCCAGAAAACTGTGAGTGGTATGAAGAATACTGTTGGTAGGACTTGTGATAAGGGAAGTAAACAAGCCGCCGTTATTGACGAGAACTTCATATCGATCCTCTCTCAACTCTCTTCTCTGGAGGCAGACACCAAGTTAATGTTTGACATGACAGGTGTGTGGGAGGGAGGAGAGAGGGGAAGAAGTTAAAGCTCAAACGATATTTACAGTCTCTCGACTGGTCCTCGGCCTCCCAGGACCGAGCAGGCTCTTGCCCTCTCCGGCTTTTCAAGGCGAGCTGAAGAGGAAGAATAGAACCTTTAGGGGCTGGAAGCAGTGTACACTCCGCTGTTGGGTCGCTCTTTGTTGGAATCTAACCTTTTTCTCAAGATGCATTAACAGTTGGGGAAATGGAAAAGAGCAGAGCACTCATGTTCTTCGTCTGTCAACATGCACCGAATGGAGCCCAACAAACCAGAGAGATTGACTGACAGGTTTGTTTTGAACACATGCGTGCGTTCGCTCTCTCTCTCTCTGTGAACTAGTCCGTGTCTTTCTTCAGTCTTTGTTTTTTTGTCTTTGTTTTCATTTTCTGCGATTGGATTGAATTGTCTGCCTTAATACCACAGCTCCACGAAGCACTACGTGTCAGAGCGCATGCGCAGTTCGTTGTCAAAATGGCGCCGTCTGGAAATGTACAGCTTGTCAACAGTTTGCCTTTGATATTAAATATTAAAGTCTCCGATCAAAGATCTTTGTAGAAATGCATCTTATCAACTTGAGGACCTGTAACAGGTCACGAGGCGCATGCTCAAGAAACTCGACTTCCTGGTCTCCAACTGATGTCAATGTTTCCTGGACACTCGAATATTGCAGCGCAGTCGTTAAACGTTGTACTTGTAGCAAGACCTTCAGCTTTACACCTGCTCACACAGAATTTGGTCTTGAGGATTTAAAATGCTTCCAACAAATTTTATGCAATGTAATGTACATCTACTTTTACATAGACAAAGGCATGCAACAGGATTCATTTGTTTTAAAAGCCGAAAAGAAAAGCAGGATTAAGTGTTTTGTTAATCGTTTATGGTGGCTGGACCCCATTTCACAGTTTTACTTTTGTCGGGAAAACGATTTCTTACGACGTTTGAATGTAAGAGTGAGAGTTTTTGTTTTGCTGCTAAAAGACGAGAACTCGAATTACTTATCCTTCACTTGACTTATTCACTTCAATGGTCCCCATACTGGTCAGCAGCAGAGACAGAGACAAGCAGTTAAACGAGAATACAAAGGTCTCGCTGCGAAAGGTAAGTCTTTTCATCTACCTGTTTTAAACGTTACACACCCGTGGAAACCCCTGAACCTGTGATACACATAGTGGTACTATGAACAAATAAGGAAAGTAAACTGAAACTGTACAAGGATTCCTAAAGTTTCAAAATTTACAACTTGCCTTACCGAAAGTTTATTAGGAAGGAGGGAAGGAAGAGAGACAGAGAGGGAGAGAAATAAAGAAAGAGAGTGAATGAAAAAGGAGAAATGACATTCCAGTGTTAGGATTTTTAGCTCCGTTTCCTTACACAAAAAGACCACAAAGTACAATGCCAATTTTTTTAAATAAAAGAAGATGGAAGTTAAAAAACTTTAAATGTAGTCTCAATATCTTGTTAAAAATAAAATAAAAAAATAAAATCTCGCTCCTGTGTTATCTCCAAACTACATTGGGCCCATGTTCTGCGAAGCATTGAAGATAGCATGCAGCTAAGCATCGAGGATTCCAGACTCCTAGCATCCTCACCATTCCAGGCTCCTAGTCCCAAACGCTTAGTTGATTCGATGCCGTAGAAAATGCTGTAGAGACATGCTTCAGCTCAACCAAGCGTTGTCCTCGGAATCCTCAGTGGGACTTGCAGCTGAACTCATGCGCAAGACTGAGTGCAAAAGTGTCTCTTTGCGTTCAACAAGAGCCGGCATCCCACTGTGTTTTGAGTTAATTCCTGTTTGATCATCAACTCTGTTTAATCCCTTTTTTTAAATACAAACCCCTAAATTATGTATCCAAAAGGTGATAGTGCTCGCTCGAAGGTTGTGTGTGTGTGTGAACATGGTAGCAGGGAGAACGCGTGCAATGTTTTCATCACCGATAACCTATTATCATGAGCTCAGAAAGAGGCTTACCCGCAAGCTGTGTATCATTCCACGCCCAAGCTGCCATCACACTGGAAGCTCGTCAAGCTCGTAAGATGGACGTCATGAGCGAGCTCGCCAACGGTCACGCAAGGCACGGGGTGGGCGCTACACCCCACTAGGGAGGCTGGCACTAATGACAGCACACTACAACGCCCAGAAACAAGAACAGCTTTGCTGTGATAATACCCATGAAGACACACAAACCTTGGTATAATACTGTCAGGAGGGCATACAAACTGTTCTTAACAAGATGTTGTTATAATGTTGCGAAACACACAGAAGCCGACAGATGTCAAAGTTGCATCTGCATTTTTTTTAGTGTGTTGGCGTGTTTGTTTAGTGCATATATTGAGGCTCATGTGTGTGTGTGTGTGCCTACCGTAGAATTTTGTGATGTCCGTATTTATATTTCCAAACAGGACACTTTCCAAAGAAGTTTGCCCTCAGGTAATGAAGACAAAACAGCCCAGTCCATTACTGTCAGTGGGTGCTAGCTCTCACTGTTGCCTCTTTTCTGGATTATAACAGCTACGTGAAGGCTTGAAAAAATTCTTGAAGCTTGTTTTGTTTCCAATTCCGCAGCTTCCTGCAATTACCAGTGTCTCAGGTCTTAGATTTACCTCCCTTAGACTTATGAACTAAGGCCTCATGTCTGTCTCCATGTTTCTCACCTAATCTTTCAGAGCAAGAAAGCAGGACATTTATCAGAAACCAATCCGTACTATAAACCTTCCGTAAGCTAATGCTTCAATGGCAGATTTTAGTTTTGCAGCGAAAACTTTCAAACCTTCCGATGCCTCTTTACACTGACCTGCATTTCGCTAAACCTCCCGCCTCACTATCAGTCTACATGTTGAAACCTGATCTCACCCCCTAGAGACTGGTAAGCAAAAACTAACCATTATTTCTTAAGGCAGCTGCATAGATTCGCAAGCTGGAGACACTTCTGGCAATTAAAAACTGCCAATATCCAATCAAAGGCTGGCCAGGAAAAGTCGACCACAGTCCCACACGACCCCAGGTTCGGCGCCCTACCTCCCCCGCTTCCCCTGCTCTGGACGATGTGCAGGATATTTGCAGGGTCACGGGAAGTCCGTGAGGAGGTCTGCAGGCTATCAGGGACGCCTGGAGAAGTCGGGCTGACGTTTACGAGCTTTCTTTTGACAGCTGTCCGCGCCGCTTGATGGCCGTTAACCCGCTAACTGAACTTTGTTGGAAACGGCGCTTCACACCGACGGGTCGACGCGCAGGCGCAGAACGGCCAGGGCGGCCATAGCAATGTACAGCAGGAGCATCCTCAACAGCGGCTGACGAGCAATAATGCACCAGCAAACATTATTGTATGATTTTAGCAGCGTGGGACACCATAACAAGAAGACACACACACACACATTCCCACACTCACAAACACATATATATATAAACAGAGACAGTGACAAATGGATTGAGGAAACGAAAGTTGATTTCCAATCCGTAATTTTCTCTCGTCTTACCGCTTCCCGTGGAATAATTAAAAAAACTTTAGGAGATAAAACATTAATTATGAGGTCTGGGTCGTGGTCTGGGAATTCATCTGGAGTCCTCTACAGCATAATTCAAATTTATTTTGCTGAAAACTGCTTTACATACTGTTTAAAGATCACGAATGTCACAGCTGTTTTATTTTCAAAACATCTTCAATCTTCAAAATTGTAATAGCTTATGTCATCATACTTATGAAGCGCGCATACAATTGTAAATTACAGTATCATTACCATATCACGTGATATTTATCTATCACAACAATGCACGTATGAGTAAAGTCGGTTGAAATGTATGCCATAGACATGCAGGATTTATCTTGTAAAAATGCCTGTGCAGGTGGAGAAACAGTCTTCAAGAAGTTAGGGCGGAAATTATTTGTGCTTCTTCCCTGGGTGATAGGAAAGCACTTGGGAGATGTCTTGAAACACAAGACAACCTGCTCTCGCACCCAGCTGCCACAACGCTGACGTTTGATGGCTTCCAGGCATGCGCACTTCGTCTGCGAGTTCCTGTATCTATGCTGGGCGACGACTGATACTCTCGCGAGAATGGGAGGGAATTCCCCCGACACGTCATCCTCGGCTCCTCCCCTCCTCTCAATGTTCACTGACCCTCAAAATGCTGTTTTTCTTCCGACAATGTAGACGATTTAGCTGTCCCCCTGGTATTTATATCTCCCCTCCTGCATCGATGGAAACGTACGTACGTATGTATGCGTGTATTCACGTTTGTGAGTGTGTATATCGTTGTCTATGTATATGTAGATGTGTGTGTGTGTGTTACTTCAGGTTTAACTGAAAACCGGAAGCGTTTCAGAGTAAGGAAAGTAAAAACAAGGCGCAAAGCTTGGTGGTCGCCTGATAATAATAACAAACACACACAGTTATAATAACTAACCCTGTTTTGCGCACGGTCCACAACTTCTAACAACCGAGGATTTGAGTAAGCACCGAGTCAACGTAAAATGAAGCTGCTGGTGGTAAAGAAATATCTCTAGGTTACAACTGCTGCTCCCCTTCTCCTGGAAAAGTTCCTCTTCCTCCAGTGATCACCAAGACCAGGGGACTGAACCACGTGGACCTTATTCACGCAAGCGCCATACTAAACCAGAAATTAGAAACCTCAAGGGCCGGTCTCGTGGCTACCAAGACATACGAGCACTGATAATACTGCATTTTGAATTTCATCTACGTGCCCACACTTACTCGACAAAAGTTTGAAGTAGGAGTACACACAAGGAAATAAAAGGTGCCATGCTCTTAACAGTTGAAAAGTGATTGAAGTAGGTCTGCACTTGTAACTGAGTCAGATGAAAACTTTTGACGTTCAAAGATCTCTTAGTTTTTTATCACTTTTTTTTTAAAACTAAGAAGTAATGGTCTTGGCACCACGTGACATCTGTTGCCATTTGTACAGAGCGGCGTACAGCAGTACCTGTGCAATACGACTTTCCTTTTGAAGCTGGTGAGCATTATTCCCCGTAACCATGAGACTTATGAGGTCTCGTTTTGGAAAGCCAGAAAAGCTACCCGCGAATGAGGTCTGTTGAGTTCAACTGACATGGTGCTGTCTTCAAAGTTCACTTTGTCCTAGTTCGTTCCATTAACTTTGGAGAATATACCGATTGCATGTTTATTCTCTTCTTTCGCTGATTGCCTCTTACCTTTCTTTTTCTGTATGTATGTCTAATGTCTCGCGATAGAAGTGTAAATGAATCACGTGACATGGGAAAGTGTATTTTTATCTTTTTGGCTTCATTTCATTTCCCGATTGCGCTCATCTCGCTCCACTTTACTGATTACTGTAGGCGCTTATCAAGCCGTCATTGTCATCGATCTTCGTTTTTTATTTTTCTATATCTTCTCGTGTGGACGAACAGCGTCAAAATAGCTTAAAGATCTACAATAGTAAAAAAATATTTTGAAAGGAATGATCTGGGTGTAATAGCAGTTAAAATTTCTGGATGAATAAATTTACTTCTCTCGATATACATGCCCGAAAACAACTGGGATGTCATTCACTTACATTTTGGAAAATGCCATCATGTTAATCTCAGCCTAGAAAATTTATTTGCACTCTTGTAGGCCTTTAGTCGCCTACTATTTTTTAGTGGCTCCATACATCCCCGAATAACTTTTCTTTTCACAAAATATAATAGCCTTACTCTTTTGAAGAAGCCGTTTTTCAATAACTTTGTATGCTATCATTCTACTGTTATATTTTATTCTATTGTACTATTGTGTTAGGTATACCGTTATTCATGTCCATTCAAAAGCATATCAAGAACTTCCTTTCAAACGTATAATCGTTTGCTTACCTATAATCGTCACTCGGAGAGTACTGCGCACTCGACGATCTCGACAATGTCTTGATTTTTGATGTTCTTAGGGACCACTAACCTTTATCTTTGGGAGACAAAGTGGCTTCTGTAATGTATCGTTAGGGACATTTTGTCTGCTACAACGATAATGGTCTATTTGGTGCAAAACAAAAACATCCTTGGTTAAATGAGAGAGAAAAAGACATCAGACGAGTTTCCGACTACACGTCTGATAAGAAAATAGAGGACAGGAGCACTTTAAGTTTATTTTGTGCAAATCTCAAAATAGCCGAAAAATGTAGATATTTAGAAATCGCAAGAAATAAGAACATAAAAATTATTGTTTAATTGACAATTAAATGAAAAACATTAATGCTAACGTCATCATTTATTTAAAAAAAGCGATTTGTATTTGAAATAAATGTTTTGTACATAACACGTGACACATTCAGTGTCATAAGTTCGATTCACTGTAAAAGAATAACTGATTTAAGGAGTAAATCTGCGATCACCTATCTGTACCATTCCCTAAATTATAACCGAACAAAAGACCCGTGTTCGTCGCCAAGGGTTTGTCTGACGAAGTCCAGCAAGAGGCGCGTGTGCTGCATGTCGTGAAGCGCGTGCAGTCAATCTACTGACGCATGTCTCTCCATCAGCTGCTCTGCAATAGGATATGTCCTCACTGATGCCAACATAAACCCTCCACGAAAGCGCTGGGACGAGGCAAGGTATGTAAGCTGTCTTTGTCACGAGCTGCTGTTTGTCCACGGGAGGGGAGGAGAGAGGGCTGGCTTACTGAGAACAAGTTGCCTGGCCGTGGACACTAAGCAGATAGAGAGGGTTAATATATTATCATGGGCCAGGCCATAGGGCTGAAGCCTGGTGATGTAAAGGGCCCATAAGGGCCACTCCAGCACACGGGATGAATAGGGGAGAATTCCCGTTGTCGATGCCGCAGACAGTTTTCTACACGACTGCTGATGATTTAGAGTTTTCTGGTGTTTGCTGTCTTTAAAAGTTGAAAAAAATTGAAGAATTTCCTTGAACTCGTCTTATTTATACCTACCTCACAATTAAAATGAAAATAAAATGCAACTGTTACAACTTATCTCGAGACTATTTCAGGTTTGGACACGTTAATACAATGAGTTTTCTCTCATTCTCTCAAGCTTTGACTGCGAAATTTCAGTAGCTGCATTCTAGAATGTCTCTTATCGTGAGATGTTGGTCACGGCAGTATTACTTTTTCTGTCTGTGCATGGCACGTGGAAACACTTCATCCACAGTAGCAGACGACAAGGTGCCGAATTCAAGCATGCCGGAAGACAACCAAAGAACTGCCAGTGAGAGTGCTGTTTACCTGATTCATTTCACCCATGAAGCTATGTCACGTTCCTCATTACTCATCAGAAAGAAATCCTGGGGAATAAAGATATAGCAGGACGGCCTTCTGGAACTGGAATTAACCGATATCCACACAAAATATCGGGGGACAGCTCGCTGTCGCACCAGGAGACTCAAGAAAGTAAGAAAAGTGTTACTTGCTACGAGTTATACGCGGTTGTCCCATCTTAACTGAGAGACTGAGAACCACGGGCCTTGGTTACTTAGGACAGACAGCGGATATGTAAAGGTAGAGGTCAAAGAATGAAAAGGGAGGGTGAAAAAAAAGCAGAGGATAAATATTACAATAATTCATAACCGATAAATGTTATTTCTACGATGCTTTATTAATTCCACGACAAACAGTTAAACACAGACGTCCACTCGCTAACCTGCAAAGATGCAAAGTAACTTCTCCCTGAGCAGCATATCTAGTGATCAGCACAACTTGAAGCCTAATTTAATAAATATGGGTTTTTAATAAATAGAAAGTTTCAAACAACGATTATCATTTCTGTGTGTTCTGCACAATATATATTATGTACTTAAACGATACGCGGACAGTCTTCTCGTAATGCTACAAAAAGTCTGTTTCTTCTCTTTTCGCGCGCGTGCGTGTCTGCAAGCACATCCGGTGACATTTTAAGGCAGTAGGCAATACATCACCCTGCACATTTCTCTGTTTCTCCAACGATTCGTTCCTTTATGAATTGTGTGACAGCTTTATGGATATTTTTTAAGCATATCTTGCAACAGTGCTAATCTTCACACTTTAGAAGTCCCCCACCAGCTGTTATTTGCGAATCAATCCCGAGGCTGCACCACGCATCTTGTGGGCGACTTTTCTCTAAGCCTGACAAAAAGTTGGAGTTTACATCATCAGCAGATGTTTTGCTCCTCGAGGTTCACACTTTCTTACCCTTAATACCATCTGAATCTAGCTAATTAAACTTGGGTCAGTTGTGTGAAAATCTGAATACGAAATGTCGACCACATACCGTTGAGCTTGTTGTCAGCACGAAGTTTCTCAGCTTCGTGCCAAATTTAAAGATAATTAAATTATGAAAATTATCATCCGGCTTATTAACATAAGGCAGTAATTTATTTTTTCATAAAAGTACCCAACCTGAACGTTGCCCTAACTGGTAAACTTAACAGCAGATTTATGGGAAAATATTCACTTAGAGAAGGCGTTTGCAGCAAAATTATCCAGAAGTGTTTCCCATAAAGGCAATAAAATCTTATTTTCAATAGAGAAGAGCTGTTTGTCATTTAGTTTACCTTGTCATCCATGTATGTTCCGACGAAGAAAGGAGAAAATGTCACCTGTAACACTGTTAGCAGTGCTGCTATCCTCGCAAGAATAATTCAACTTTCAATCATTCAAGCGTTCCATTACTGTCTTTGCTGTTTTCTAAAGCACTTCTATATTTGTGGTCAGCTGAATCACGTGCTTCACTGACTGTACCAAGCGATGGAACTAATTTCTTTACATTCACGTGAATTCTTGCAAGGTTATTTTTAGAGCACGCACTGCATGTGTCCTATTGAACACAGTGTCCCCTTCTCCTAACTTAGTTCTTTAAAGCTTCCGTTTTGATCAAGAAAAAACTTTTTATCGTCAATAAATAAATGATCAAATACCATCTTAAATGATTTCCCTTGTTTCTCTCTTTCTTCATGTACCCGGTAAGTTCCTTTCTAGTACCCTGCACATGTGTCTAAAAATCCTTCCCAATAACACATTGTGAACTGTTTTACTTGATCTTCTTTATTAAAATGTTTGCTTTCTCTTTAAAAAGTTTCAGCGGGCAATAATTGGAAACTCGGCATTAGAGTCGAGCCTGTGACCACGATCAAGCTGTGTGTTCTGTTACTCTTAAGGTTTCTGTCATGAAGTGTCAGTTTTACATTCTTCCACCGTCTCCTTGTCTTTCCGAAACAAGTCCATAGAATAAGAGATTGTTTTGTTTTGATATGCATTCAAGATTGTCCCCTTTTCTCTCTGTCTCCAACATTTTTGTTTTGTGATCTCTCTTCGTCGTCTTGTGTCTCTCTTTCCATTTCTTCTAGTTGTTGTTTTGAGACAAATTTTCCATTGTTTCCTTTAATATTCTCCCTTCTTCACTTAAATTTGTAAAACTGTTTCCTTGACATCACAGAAGTCATCTCAGGCCGTCATTTAACATCTGCTTGACATCCCTAACCGCCTCAATATTGCTGAGGGCAAAGGCAGGCGGGCAACAGCTTCATCAACGCTGATTGGTCTGCACGTGCTCGGTGCAGTAGGTTCAGCGTGTCTTAAGCTGCTGTTATTCTTATGTGGTTCTGGATTCCGTTTCACATCACCTGCAAGTCACAAGAGGTCTTTTAGACAAAATAGTGGTGACCATTACTACCAGAATCCCGTCACCTAAAGACTCTGATATGCATGGCCTCCATGACACTTGCTCTCTTGACTATAAATGCAACGTAGGAAGAAACTGGCCATATTTTTGTCTAGTCCACTTCAACCGTAATACAATCTAACAATACGCCCAAAATATGAAATATGAGAAAGTTTTCCCAGTTCTAAAGATAAAAAATGTGATTCTCTATCCCATCGTTACACACATATCTGCCTTAAAGTTCCAATGTACCCAGAACATGTCCTCTTAACCCCGAGTAAGCTAGACACTATCCAAGTCTAACTGCGAAACAAACAAAAAAATTAAAAAATATAAATCATGCTATAAAAATAGAATGAAATATATAGTGAACATCACCCGCAAAATTGTGTGCTCAGCCGTTATCCCTTTCCCCTTGGACTGAGCTGGTTGTACTCGCTTTGTGGGATTTAAAACATAGAGGGACGTTTTTCATGTGAGACAACAATTAATTGGAAAGAAAAGTACGTTGAAAAGCCCCGCCTGCCCTGCTTTGATCCTCATAGATTGAAAACCGGTCTTCATTACTGGCGGGCAGCGCTACAATCAGTCTTCATTTATTGCAGCCAGGCCAGAACCTGTTGTGTTGTGGACGTTATTTTTGTGAAGTATCCCAGATCAATGAGTAGATTGCAGTTGTTTACCACTAGGAATACGTTTTTTTTTTTAAAAGATAAGAATGCACTCTTAACTTCTAAATAAATAAAAAAAGAAAATAAAAGAACCAAAACTATGTCTATCCATAATTGAAACGAAAATAGCGCTTGATAGCATCTGGCCAGCTGAACCATGATCTCCAACAAAAGACTAAGTATATGGGCTTTTTACAACAAAGATATTTCCGGTATCGAGGTAGGGTAATGTATTGATGTACGGGGTGTGCATCTAAATCATAAACGATATAGATAGAAACAAATAGAAAACTCACAATAAACATCTCTTGTTAGGAAGTGGTAACTGTACTTTAGGATCAGGAAACAAACATTGAACACCACCACTATGGACTTAACTAACAGACCTTCACCCAGCAACAATGAGCAATACATGGTTAGAGAGCGCCACCTACGGTAACAGACTTCTCTAACAAAAAGAGAAAGAAGCATCAACCTTCCACCATACCTACCCAAACTCCATATACTCCCGAACTCCATCCTCCACAGTATGAAACTGCCTTAAAGTGGAAGCAACTTTTCCTCCCAAACTCATCAAAGAAAGCTGGGTAACCGATCAGACACTGCACAGTCCAGTCGATGTCAGGGCAGACCTTCCGTCTTGTATGTCTTCTGTACTTACCAGTGATTATTCAGGAATAATTACAGCATAATATTGGCGAAGCCATTGTGTAGGAAAAGGAGGAAAATGCAGAAAAAAAATCAACACTAACATAGAACGATGTTTACAGGTTGTTCATCGTTTCACTTACTGTCGAAACGTTTCAAGATGTTGTATCGTCAAGTTCCTGCCTGTTTGGCTGCATGTCCTCTGCGATTTGTGCAACTGCAGCACTGTATGTAAGCATATTAGCCCTAAGGACTCTATTTGTATCATTAATTAACACCTCCAGTCGCAAAACGGTTTTCAAGAAATTTGATGAAGACGACGCAGTTGACCTGCTCTGAAGCCGCCGTCAGTTACGTGTGCACCCGACCTCCGGCTATTTACTGCTTGACTGACCAAAGCATGTCTGGCAAACGAGGCATCGTGGATGTCAGTGTCGAAAGCGCTAGCATAGGAAACAACTAATATCTGATATATTTTGTGCCTCACTGACAAGACAGGAGCTGAAGTCTATTGCCGCAAACTCCGTCACGTGACTTACGCTCGGCCCTTTGCACTAAAGTGTCCGGTGAAGTAAGAAATACAGAATGCAGAAAGTTTCTGAGTAAAACAGTAGACATTCGTATCAAGCGGTTGCAACAAGGAGACATGTTTGGACAGGGTAGGCTTCTGTTTGATCACTGACCCTTGTCATCTCCAAAGCAGTCACAACTTAAGTCAATTAACTTAATTAAGCAGTCGCGCTGAGGTTCTGTAGGTCGTTAGTCTAGTGTCTACTACATTTCACTGCATTGATGTGTATTCTCGCAAACTATCACATGGAAGTGCGAAAAAAGAAAACTCCGACATATAACTTTAAGAAATGCTGGATTAAATGTAATTTGCTGGAAAGTCGTGAGAACTAACTTTGTTAAAAAAAAACTTCCTGGCAGAGAGAAATAAAAAATAAACTTGAGAAGGATTTTTTTTTGAGAGTGTGGGGGAGAGGAGACAAAGGATCGCTAAGTTATTGGAAGTTGGCGAAGGATCTCGACTTATATCACATAAGAGTCGGTCCATAAAACTGGAAGTCGTGATCTAAAAACAGTTTACACAGTTTCTCCAGGTCACGCAAACTGGATTAGGTGGTGGCTGGCGTTTATCAGCCTGAACCTGGCTTCAAGCAGTTGCAGTGATCCGCCCTCGAGAGAACGGATTCCTCGGCTTTCTGGTTATCGCGACACAAGTATTTATCGGTGAGAGTTTGCTCTTCTCTTCTTTTTTTTCTTCTTTTATTCCTGTTGAGAAAAACACAACTCCAGCAGTCAATGGGATTCTTGATTACTTAAACTAACTTGCACAATCCGGTATCAGTTCCTTTTACTTTAAAAAGTGAAGTGTGTGGTAAAACGATTTTGTCAGAGGAAGGTAGAAAAAGCATAACATGTCTAGGATTTCTGTCAACAAAAGCGTGGGTGCGAGCACAAACAGAAACACACACAGAATCAACCCACACACCCACCCACACGCAGAATGAGTCAAGAATGAGAATACAGAGAGAAGGAATGTGGCTGTTCCCTGTAGCAAAAAATACTAAAATGTGCAGAAAATATTCCGATACTAATTTTTATTTTTATTCTCTGCCACCCTCTCCTCTTCCTCTCTCCATCTCTGGCGTTTGAGCTCATCTTTATTACGATATGATGCAAGCTGTTTCCGATGGAGGCAAACACATCCAGATGGATTAGTTCTTTTAAAAAAAGTCTCATTGGTTCTCAGGGCATATTTGTCATCGCCACTAGCCCTCACAACCAATTAAGTGGGACCTGCATGTGCGTCTGACATACTCCAAAATCTTGCGCGTCAACAGATGGCAAAAATTCGACCAACCATCGACTTGTGTGAGCAGGACGAAGCCGCGAAGGCAGCCAGCATCAACCGCAATAAAACCCATGAGCTGTGTCAAAACACGATGCACTTTCTAACCACTAAAACAAATTCCCGCTCGCTATAAAAAAGTGTAAATGACGGACAGGCCTCGTGCTTTGTTTAACAAAGCTGCTGGAACTTTCTGCCAACCGACCTCTTCACCGAAAAATGTTGGAAACCGATTTCACGTTGGGAGTTTGGACGAAAATTTTATTCACAGTTCTGTGTTTTTATTGTGTAATTTTGTCAATCAGGATCACCGAAAATTAACACCCACAATCCACGAGGCCAAACTTGTCTTGTTGCGTCACTGAGCAGGAGTGATATTTTATAAATTGTTTCACTATTAGAACCTCTGCTGTGACCGAACTGCTTCCCAAACTATGAGCAAAATAATCGACTGCGAAAGTTGTAGCTGTCCCCTTCAGCGCAGGCGCTAGTTCTTCCCCTTTGATTGAACAGTTGTCCCCCTCCTCCTCCACATCCCCACCATCCCCTGCCTTCCATCTTAAGAGCGTTGCCTTCGTTGAAATCGGCGGGAGGAACACGTCTCAGCCAGACTTAAACCCAGCAACGGCCAGCAACGACCTCTACAGCAGTAGCCTGGTTAGCGGGATGCGTGCACGGAGGGACTGATTATCTGCCATTGCGAAGGAGGAGGAGCGAGACGGCGCTGTCTGGTCGTACAGAAGGAAAAGTCATGTGAGTAAAAAAAAAAAAGAAAAAAAAAAGAGAAAAAAATTCGTCGTCTTTTTCGATGGCATGCACATCGTGTCCTGTTGTCTCGTCACGAAGGCGCCATCTGTATCTTAAGTGAATGGTAACTCTTGTATACTAAGCATTTCTAAACGTCTCTGAGTAGTCTTCTCTCCCTCTTTCCTCCCCCTACCCCCACCATCACCATGTTACCAGCTCTCCAGGGAGCAGTCGTTTATTCACAACCACAGCGAGGAACTGACAGAGTACGCAAAACATATCTCGTTTGAGTGTTTATTTTGCGATCATGTGACATTTGTAAGCCCTTCTTTCTGGCTGCATCCGTTCCAGTTAGGAGGATGGCTTATGTCAAGGAATTCCCAAGGAATATGGTCTGATCTTTCAATTGATTACATTACAGCTTTTGTAAAAGGTTCCACTACGCCTCAGCACTGCAAGCGCGAATAACAAAGAAAGCAGGTTCTAACTAAAATAATTTGCGGACTGGTGCCGGTGGTTGACGTAGAAGAAGAAAGAAAGCAAAAACAGACACGTGTTTTGGTTTGAAAGTGTTCGATGAGAAAGGCTATCAGCGAAACAGATAAGAAAGGGAAGTAACTGCTACGTGGAAAGTGAAAAGGGAGATCACGAGCGCGAGAAAAGAGGACAGACGAAGGGGACTAGCTAAAAAGGTTCGTGACGCTAAGGACTACATAAAAAGTATAGCGAGAGAAAGAAAGAAAGTTACGCAAAGGAAGCATAAACTAATCGTAGTCTATATTGTGATTCAGGGGAGCTAATATGTTCCCGGTGTCAACCAACCACAACGTGAAGGAACGATCGAGCGACCTGATTCTTCCTTTTCAGACTCAAAAGACTCGCGAAGTAGCTGCTGGTTATTTCAAGATGGTTGTTTAGACATCATTTCACTTTTTATCTTTTCTAAATGTTTTGGCACGTTGAGTAACAACGGAATATTTAGATGTCTCGCCTTCAGTGTTGCAGTTCGGGATACTGCATGCCTTGTTTTTCAGGTTAGAATTCTTTGTCTCTGCCGCAACTGCTGTATGAAGACAACCTCCTGTCCCAGTTTGTATTAATGTCGACCACATTCTGATTTCCTTACATAGACTCCACGTTTCCAGTGGCTCATTTCATTGACGAAGGTTTCGCCTGTAAAATCAAGGTGTGGTTTGTTGTTCTTGTTGTTGCTTGCGAATGCGACAATAACATCACTATGTTATCATACGAATCAAATAATTTTTCAGTCAAAGTGGAAGTAAGCTGTCTCAATGGTTTTCTCTACGATTCTGGAAAGCAGTTCAGGATGTTTTGTGTCAGCCGCTCCTTTTTCTAGAAGGACTAAAGTTTTACTGCCACAACTGTACCCAACAGTAAGCTATATTAACAATAAACACAAATGTCTTACTGCATTATTTACAGTTCACAATGATCTCCAGACTTTTCTACTATGGGTGGGTGGTGGTGTTCACCATTTGAGTGTGTGTGGTACATGTTTGAGATCTCCAAAAAGGTTATTTGGGCATTTTAGTGCAGCTTGCCCAATTGCCACCCACAGATTGATCTTTATACCTCCTGATTTCCTGATTTGATAGAGTGATCGACTTTTACTAAGAAGGCGACTTAACAACCAAGAAATAAAATAACAGCTGAGTGCTTTTGTTGGGTCTGACACACATCTGTGCCTTGCTGTTCTTTGTGGACATCTGTCTTTTTAGTAGAGCAAATCTTTAATCTTTACTGACATGTTGGTGTTGTGGCTTAAACTTCTGTTACACCTTTCCTGAAAAAAAGATTCTTATGCTTAACTGAGTATTCCGTAAAGTATGTGATATAGATTCATACTAGGCATCTTGAGTTTGTCCAGATGCCCTCCACCGGGTGATGAAAGACCGTTAGGCGGCTCGTCATGGGTCCTAACATTTTAATATTGCTCTTATGCTTAAATATCTGGTCATTTGTGGATGACAAGAAATCTGCTCAGTGTGTTAGCTACTCAGTGGCTTTGTTGAGATATATGAACGTAAATAGAAGTGTGGAAAAGTTCACTGTTGTGTTATAAATTGCCGCAGCAGTAAATTCAAAAAAGTGAAATCAAAAGTTAGTATTATCTGCTTTTGAGATGGTAAATGCATAAATACTCAAAAGACGAAAATGTGGTTATGTTGTAAGCAATACGAAGAGAAAACTTGATAATTTCTGCTGACAACCATCTCAACAGTGGGCAGCCGACATTTCATAACAGGATTTGCATGTAAACTACAATGTTCAGTATCTAGATCCCAACATTACACTGTTGGTATCAAAGTGAAAACACAAAAACTCCACAGACACGAGCAAAGCAACTGTTTGTCAGCTCCAAGTCTTTGTCAGGCTTAGAGAAAAGTAGTTTGAAAGATGTGAGCTGCAGCGCCAGGCATTGATTCCCAACTAACAGCTGGTGGAGGGAACCTTGTCAGTGTAAAGATTTGTTGCGAGATATACTTTTATAAATATAAGATCTTTCTTACAGCTTTTACGAACGGCCCTCCTACACACACGCAAAGGGAAAAGAGAATTTTCCTATAATTAAAAGGAGCCTGTCCGCATATCATTTTTTAAATGATAGTAATAACAACAACCACAACAATAACTGCAGCTTTAACTGTAACAACTCTAGGAATGTTCACCAAACAGAAACAAGTGTCCAAAGTCATAAATTGTTCTTTAGAAAAACAAAACAAACAAAAACGAAGGGATCATTCGACAAAACTTTCAACACAGCTGTCACACGTGAAACAGAGTATCTAGTACAAACTGGCAATGTGTACATATTGACGACAGCATTCTTTCGTATTGGTCACTCGCTCTTACAGTCATCATAGTCGTCGCACTTTTTGATGTTTCTGAAATCTGCCTAACCTTTGACATAAGATCCTTTCAGTATCAGGCGCCGGAGTGGAGTTCTCTTTCACTTTACATTTATCAGACTTTATCTTTAAGCAGCAGCTTAAAACACTTTTGGTAATTATTATGGCTTAAGTTTAAGTTTGATTGACACTTGAACTGTTATATTTGTGTCCTGAACGGTTCTCTATGCTTTTTATTGTGTAGCTTTTAGCAACCTGTGCTTTTCGTTGTATACTGTACGTCTACATATTTATATTATTATTATTAAGTCTCATCAGTTCTCGAGATTAAAGACCTGCCATTACAATTGACAGGAAGACGCAGACAACCTGACACAGGGAATGAAGACGAACTGGATTACATTGTCAAAGCTGCAACTGATGGGAGAGCAGGTACTGTATGTTAGATGCATATGTAAAAATTCGTTACATTCATCATTATCACGATATTTGTAAGGACAAAGTGATGTTTACTCAGTTCTGGGGAAATAGAATTTTGTGCTGAGCTTGACCTCGCCAGTTTGCGCTCTTGTAGAAGTTTAAAGTTCACCGCCACACTGTACTTTTGTGACTCACGTATGAAGCGCTTGATGTCGTTGCCCTTTACCTGGACCCAGAAGCATCAGCGGTAACAGGTGAGTAGGTGAGTAATGGGTGTCCTTCCGATACAAACAGTTGTCATCATTTGTATCGATTCTTGTGCTTTGTTCAGAGCGCCGACATGCTATTTGAACCTTGCTCGTATTAGCAATGTCGTCAACTGGCACACCTGATTAAACCAGTCCTATACATACCTACTTTATTAACTTCACACGAGCTGGTGACTGGACGGCTGGGGGGTAGGTTACGATGATTGTTACCTTTACGATAATCCGTCCTCTGTATGTGGAGTCATGCCATTAAACCGTACGCAAGACCTGGACATGTAAATTGTCAGACGACTTCCTAGGTTTGAGACAGTTTCCAAGCACAGCATCCCGCAATGCTGAGGATTAGTAGCTAACCCCATGATGCACTAACCACCAAAGTACCTGCTCTTAAATCCATCTTGCAAATTACTACTGGTCTATTATTTATGTTTTTGCTTCTGTTTCCCAGAACAGGCTACACATCCAGATCATATCAAATTTTAAGCGAAGTATTTGATGTATTTACACACTGCATCCGGGAACTTTGCTGTTATCGTGACTACTGCGTCAACGAGCGCAGAGCAGTGGTCGTATTGGCAATAACCTGTGTCAGTGTGTTAAGCGATATGGATTTTGTTTACCAACAGTATAAGAATCCAAGTGATGAAATACCCATTGAAAAAATCGTTGATAAATGTTTCCAGAGATAAATAAAGTACTTAGTTGCATAATAGTTGGTTGCTTCACTTAACAGGCAGCGGGTAAAGGTTGCAAGTTTACTCTAGTCAACCACCGGATGGAGCTAGGGAAGAGCGGCAGAAATTTAAAAAGACGGAAACAATTAGAACGGAACTTGAGGAAGTGTTACCACTTAAACCATATCAATCAGAATGATACTTCCATGTGTGTTTGTAAGGTAAATAAATAAGCACAACCAAGAATACATTATTCTCTATTAAAGAGGTCGTGAGAAAGAAGCAACAAAACGGCAAGACAAGAAAATAAATCACCAGGTATCAAATCTGAAGAAGGGGTCCCTGGGACCCCAAAGAATTTAGCCTTAGCAGAAGCCTTGATTGTATATATAGTAACCCACACGTGCAAATAGCACACTAGCACGCATGCAAATACATGATGCATGCAAACATACTAACGCGCACACACACTGACATATTTATCTATCTACATGCATACATTCATTTACACTTTCACACACACACACATATACGCGACACGACATCTAATTATTGTTCATACACCATACAAACCTTCATGCACTCATTACGTTGAATGTCGTTAATGACCGTTTCAGATGATGCGCACGCTGTTGTGCAAGGCGATGTTACGTCAGCCGTCAACATGGCGCTGGCGGATGCGTGTCGCCTATTAAACGTCTTGACCCCGTGACCCGGCTACATTGCCATCAGAGTGTGAGCTGTTTCTTGCTCGCTTTCCATATCTGACGCTACGACGAATTTTCTTTATGGCATCGCTCGCTACAAACTGCCTGTTTAGTGTTAATTACTGGGTTTATATATGGAGATATGTTGATAGAATATTATTTTCCCATGGTTCTCCTGATGCGATCTTCTTTATGGTCGTCATGCGTGGCGCTGATTTAGCCAGGCTCTTGTGTCCGGTAATCTTCACATGGCTACTTCTTTTGTGGGTTTGGATGTTTCATGGAGCACATTCAGAGAGGACTTTTGTGGCCGTGCTGTTTGCTGACTTCTGTTTTCACTTTGCGAGGTCGCTCTAATCGCTCAGGAGGGCTTTACACCAGGCTCCACGGAGCTGTGATTGTCGAGTTGGTGGTTATGAGCTGGCTGCAACCTGCGTAATCAGCGCAGATGATACGCCATCCTCTTTGTTGTGTGTGCAATATTCTGGTCATTTATTGTAGGCTATCTGTCTTTATTTCTGCCATGGCCTCTGTATATTTCCCAGCGCGTTCTTTAAACTAAGCTCAGTCCCGTGCTGTTATTTTTCTTGTCTTGCTGTGGGCCGTATAGTTTCCACTGATGGATTTCTGTGATTTTCGTTCCAAGCTTTGTGTTTTCCTTTGAAGGCTCTGATTTGTTTTGGTTTTTCTCTCTTCATTGCGGTTAACTTTTTCTGCTTGTGAAATGCACTTGAATAACCATGGCTCCTGCTTCTCCCATCCAAAGTGAAGATTTAACTTTTACCTATTCATTACTACTATTGGGGATCTAAGATTGGACTACCTAACATTATAACATTAGTACTTGTATGTAAAATGTCTTTAGAGATGCTCAGGGAAATTACGGTATCACACTCAATGGAGATTTAATTCACAAAACAAAATATTTTCTTTGGTAAAAGAGCAATTCTAGAGAGAGAAACTAGACACAGACACACCGTTCCCCTTTTAATCATCTGTTGCAATACACTGTTCTCGATATAGCATCACTACCTACTAGAAACACTACCTACTTTTATTCACTACACGAGAGAACTGTTGCACTTTAGAGACAAAATTACAAGCAATTTGCACTTTAAGGACCAAACGCTGATATAATTTAGTCTAGAAGGCAGGGCAGTCCCAGGTCAATAAGGTCGCCAAATAGTTTCCAAGTCACGTAAATAATGTCATGTCCCCAGCCTCAAGATGTTACAGTTGGCAATCAAGTATCGCCGTCCTCATGCATAAGATCAAGCTTATTAATACTGCTACCAATTATACAATGGTCGACAGCAATGAGTAGCCTGTCTGATTCCTGGAAATAGTTGGAATTTAAAGTCACAGATAGAAATTATATCAAACAGAGCTTTGAATGCATAGAAGAGAGTAAACCATTAAGAACTAAAATTAACACGGTAGTAAAAACTAACTAAACATTTAGAAATAAATTTTAAGTGTTACCAGCCCAATAATAACGACCAAAGTTTCAGTTTTTACAATTATTTATTACCAGCTGAGTGTGTTCTCCGGAATCATTACTCAATTTCCACTGGGAATGTTTCCCTCAAGGCATCTGAAATTATCTGCATTCAGTCTAAACTGATTCCAAGGCAATCGTTGGATAGTTTATGCAGTTTCATGAGAATAAACATCCGTTATCCTTAGACAATAAAATATTTTCCATCACCAATAAAGTGCTATGGTGTGCAATGATCTGTACCAAAGGTTTCAGAGAGGAGTAAATGCTTTAACCCTATAGTTTCGGTAATCAACACTTGAAGTTAACTTCCTGCTGCTGTCTTCTCTCACTCACATCCTGCAGTTATTTTAACCCCTTGTTCACTGTCTCGGCTTGGAAAGCAAATGAAATGTGTCAACTGGAAATACTATTTCTCGAAGTTTTTTGCATACGAGTCCCTATGTTTATCACGGATACACGTCCGCTTCTGTACAGGGGGATGTAGAGCCAGAGCTCGAAGAGAGAAAAAAATTGGTGGAGGCCCATCCTCTGTGTCAAGATCAGTTCCAGTCGTTAAAACATGGACCATTGCACTGGGATATTTACTTTCCGTGCAGAAATAAAGTCTCCATCAATTTGACAGGGGGAAGAGGCTACAAAAACGTTTATGTAAATAAAAAAAACAGAGAAGGCCTCGTGTACCTCCCTTGTGCCTATGTTTTGTACCTCCCTTGTGCCTATGTTTTGTACCTCCCTTGTGCCTATGTTTTGCCTCCTTTTCATACTCCACAGAGCCACTTTGACTGCACTTTGAACTCATGTGCTTTCAGGCTCTTGAAAGGAGCACGCAGTCCTTATTAGAAAATCCCTACCACCATTTAGTAGCCTAAACTTATTATTATAGTAAAAAAGTTGGAAATATTCAAACCATGTTTTATTTTTGCTACTACTATTCTTGTTGATTAAAGACTACTAGCTACAAAAGTTCAATCGAGTACATGACACTGTTTTGTAGCTATTTACTAAATGTATTTATTATGATGTTCGACCAGAAAGCGGAGGCTCTGTGTATATAAACTCGCAAATCACAGTCCTTTTATGTCAAAGAATAACAATTCTATATTATATTCTTTATCATTCATTCGCCTCCTGAATTCTTTTGGTCTGCAAGTGTAGCTGCTTTTGCCAGTGTCACGTGTTACGACTGTGGCTCTAGTCTAAAGTTTTCACTCGCGACTGTAAATTAAGTTTGGTTCTTGCACAAGAACTGTCGCATCTGTTTAAGTGAGAGGGAGTGGTATTGTTGGCTTTCTTTGAATGAATGCATTGCATGCTGATCCTATATTCGACTCGTGAGGGTTTTTTTCTGCTTCCTTTTCGGGACGGCCACGCTAGCTTTAAAGCGGGTAAAAAACTCTAACAAAAATCTTTTTTTCCATTTAGGTTTATTTTTGGCACCACCATAAACTTGCAAGTCACAGACTCCAACTTCACTGCCGACAATTAAAACTAAGTATTCCGGCGAGACAGTTTCGAAGCCTACACAGCTGTGTGGAAAGGTCTGACCAGTGATCACGTATTAGGTTGCTTAGCAACAAAGACTGTGCAGCGAAAAATAAAGAACATTCACACTGAAACATTTTCTTAGAAAGTAGAAACAAATAACAGCAAGATGTGGAATACAAATGCTGACAAAGTGCAGGGAAACCAGAAAATGATGTCCGTTCCTTCCCTTGACTCCCCCGGTGACTTCTCAAGGGAGGCACAGGGTAGAGTCCCTCCATGGGAGGAGCAGGCTCTCCCTACCAGACTGGAGCCAAGATGGACTGCATGGTGCCATGTTTGAAAGCTCTGTCATCCGAAATGACAGTAGTAACGATGATGACGATATCCAGAGTTTTCATGGATTTAAAAAGAAATTCTACGGCCTGTTCCGAAACTCTCCCTCTCCTCTTCCCTCCTCCCTCCCTGTCTCATACCTTTACCTACAAGGACCATAGCGTGCACAGCATCACCACACTTAGCTCTCCTCCACTGGGCTTACCGAGCTCAGACAGCCCACTCTCCAGCTCATCTACGTATATACCATTTGCTCGGCGACTGTAATTTTTTTTACAAAGCTTTATTCTAAATTTGTAGTGTTCCTGGCAGACACAAGCACACTGATGTACAGTCTGCACGCATATGAATAACCGTTGGTGCAGTAAGTTTAAAAGGAAAAAAATCCCTTACAAGGTTTCTAAGTCTGCTGACATAGACTTTGTATATCTCTGGAAGGAAGCCACGAAATGTAGCTCGTTTCTGTGATAAGTGTGTTGGTCGAGAAGCTCTAGAACTCGAACTAGGAAGTCAGCATGTGTTCTCCCTTAGAGAGAATATAACACAGAAAGATGAAAAATTACATTCAGTGTGGACGAGGCCTTATCAACCTCGTTAGAACGCAATGTGCAGCTGTTGCAATAAGACATCCACTCAATATAATCAACAAATCAATTCTAATAACAGGAGACACTTAATGTATATTTGCAAATAACATCTGTAGGTCACAGGAACAATTTTGTGAAGCACGTATGTTCATCCAGGATTTTTCGATTTATATATTAGCTTTTTTGTATGCAAACAAAGTGTGCAGAATTAGTGAGTAGATTGTAGAGTTATTGCTCTTGTTTGTTGAAGTTCACAAAAAGGGTCACGTGGCTTGTGGGGCTGGGTTATCTGAAGGGCATTGACATATCTGTCTGGAAAGACCATGGTAAAGCTAGCTAGTGTCCGAGATTATTTACAACTGTCAAACGAAAAAGTTCGTGGCTGGGGCAAATGTTGCACTGAAGCTGCATTTTGGTACTGCAGCGACCCTCACAGAGGTCAAAGTGCACTTCCGAGTATCCATAAACCACTTCCACCTCGCACCACCGTCTGACACATGATCTGTGTTTTCATAAATTGTCCTTAACATTTATCTGTCTCTTTATGATATAATATTACCTATATAAGAAGTCCTTGATACTGCTAAATCTGTTTATTTCTATCTTCGTCTCTTTATCGTTCTATAGACAAGTTTTTTTTTATAGTTTTACTTAAATAATGACGCTTAAATAAATAAGACAACTATATAGATGTATTAACTGTCTAGTGGGGTCCAAAATTTGTTCTAATAATTCGGTAAACTTAACGTAAGATACCAAATGACTGGGTAAACTGGTAAATCTGGGTGAATCAACCCCATTAGGTACACACCTATTAACATCACCATACACAGTAAGAGCTCCGCAAACTTTGACAAGGATTGTACAAGGACACGTTTACACTGTGAAGCCAATGGGAGAGCTTGTTCCATCTGTATTCGTCACGAGTTTTAACCTGTGTGACTGGTAATGCTTACAGACGTGTATTTTCAGAATTGAAGAGGCTATGTTAACCCCTATTTAAGGAAATACGACATTGCACTGAGATTTACCCAGACAAAGGAAAACATTGCACTCGACTAGACGAGACCCTGCAGGATGTCCCTCAGTCACACAGATCGTCATGGTTACAAGACACATGTTGACCTTTGTGAGGGGCTCCCCTGTACTAAGATGTAGCTTCTGTGGCCACCTTTGCTCCAGTAACATCAAGCTTGAAATGCAGTTTTATATATTAATATTTATACATGTGTCATTACTGTTTTTGTAGTTTTATAGTTTGTAAATCATTTGGGAATGTGACAGCTGGATAGTAGTTTTCCGTTCAATATATTTGTCTTTTGTTCTTCTGCGTTCAGCAGCTGAGCCATGTAACATGAATATGAGGTTACCATGGCTAAACCTAATTTCACAAAATTTAGTAGCTGGAGAATGAAACACTAAAGTGGTTAATTTGATTTTAAGCCTTTTATCCACGCGTTTGTTGAAATACTGAGACAGAGGAACTGCTCTTAGACATTTTAAAGATTTGTGTATAAGTAAAGAGACACACAGAAGCGACCTACCATCCGATTTCTGAACCATCCCATGCACATTTGTGAGTTTTGTTATTACACCTCCATTCCGATTAGTTGCTCCTTCTGTCACTAGACATGGTCACCCACACCGAATAATGTTGAAGTGTGACACCTGACTCCTGGCTTACTTCGTCCAGCTGTCTATCATGCACAACAAATCTACTTCACTACTTCTGGCCGTATGCTCCACCAACAAGTTTCTTCTCCTCCTTCACTCTTACCTCAAGCTTGCAGCTTAATAAACAAAACTTTCTGGAAAAAAAGGAGAAATAATCGAAGAGAACTCATATTTCTTCTCGTTTTTCTCCCTTCTCGGAATAGTTTCGCAACATCTGGACTTAATTCTACTGTCTCTAAATGAATTCCTCATTCTAAAAAGCAAAAGAAAATAAAATGAAGGTGGACAGCAAACAGAACAGCAGTGTAGTTCTTGTACTCGGGGGCCGGGGAGACTAAAAGCAATTTGCATACTCTTGCGACCCGGAGACCAGAAGTTGCACTACATGGACGTCTAGACGGCATGCGCGATGCGACGTCATAACAGTAGTCTGGAGCTGGACGGGATCGAAACCAAGTGAATTAAGCCCCCGCATCCACCCAACTCCCCTTCCTCCCCTCAAACTTCTTTCTCTCTACTCGGCGCTTCCATCTCCCTCAAGCATTTGGAGGCTTCAAAAGGAGCTAATTTGTTGCTGTTTGATGTTGAACGTTGGGTGTCTGTCGTCAATATGTGGTCGGATATAGCCTCGTTGGTTCCACAGCTAAGCCAAGTGAGACTCGCCTGGTCTGTCACGGCCGATTTTAGTCACGCTCGAACGCACACGAGGCGTTTGTGATTTCGCCAGTAATGAAAGCCGCAAGGCCAACCGCCTGTGAATGCGGCCAGCTAATGACGTCACAAACGGTCGCCGCCACGGCTGGGGTTCCGCCTTGTTGCAGCAACTCAATTTTGCTTTCAGCTTGTGGATAGAAACAACAATAGCGTCTCTAAGTATGGGTGGCTCTTCACGTACACACAGCAGAACGAGACACAGACAAGGGGAGACAACGCACAAGTACTACGTGAAGGGGGGACAACTCTCCGGTCTCCTCTCATCCGCATGTCACGCATTTCTTTGCATCTGATTGGGTGATGAGCGTTGCCGCTTTTCTTTTGTCTTAGAGTGAAATTCTGTTTCGAAATTGGAACCATTGATAGTCGACAAAGATTCCGTTATCTTCAACGGATTATTACAACAATTTTCAATATTTCACGAAAATATAAACCAGAATCGTTTGTATACTTGTGAGCTGTAGATATTGCAAGGTAATATTGACTAACACTCACATTAGGTGAGTCTGTGTACAACACTCAGTCGTTTACCCTTACAGTCATTGCAGTAAAAGTACATGTACAGTCATGATATATTGAACAACCATGACCTGCGTTGTTTGATAACGATTCTCTTTACTTTTACTTCGAAGGCCGACAAAAGAAATTATCTTTGATGAGGCAGCTTGAGGAAAGTGTGGTTTTTCACTCCTTTGATTTTGAAGGGTCTTTTTGTGCGGCCAGGTTCTAAAGACGACTAGACATTTCAGTGACGGTTGGGATAAGAACAGTAATGTCGCTGACGATAAGGACCCGACTTTGATTAGTGTCATCTGCGTCCATCTCCGAGCGACAGACCCCACCAGACATGCTACTTCTTTTTTTCTTTATTCTTATTGCTTCTGCTTCTTCTTCTATAACAGCCAGTAGCGAGGACGGCTCCTACACGTAGTCACTAGTTCTGTCACAATCTCTGTTACATCCTGTTGGTGCTACTTGCTTTCTTCACCACCACCATGACACCTCTTGCTCTATCACCTCTGCTGATTCCCCCAACATTGTATTCTTCTTTGTCTGCCTCTCCTCTGAATGCACAAGCCTGTACAGTGAACCCCAGGGTGTGAGCCTCTTTCCAAGTACCACCACCATAAGCAACGATCGCCTCCCCCTTCTGCCACCCTTGTAAGTGATGCAGGGGTGGATAGGGGTAGGTGGGGATCTGCGACCATGCCCGCTGACTACTGCGACCACATTTGGAACCTTTCTTACTGTAAACATGTTCCCGGCGTCTCGCGGGAAACCTTTAATTCGATTTGCTTGGCAGGAAAATACCAATGGCCTCTCACCCTCACCCTGCCTGCCCGATGAAGTGAAATCATAAAATTGGATTTCAGTGATGAGAGTACACACTGCTTACTCACGCGTCCGGCCACACTCCTCAGCACACCGTCCTCCTCCCCCGCTCCTTCCATTCCACCGCTTTGCATCGTCACCGACGCCCTACCACGGCGCCGGCCGCTGAAAGACAGACGGCTGGATGAAAGATGAGGATGTGGGCTTTAGAAGTGCGGACAGGCGACAGGAGTAGGCAAAGATGGAGTGACAGGCCGAGGAGGTAAGGAATGGAAAGAACGGAAGGTTCGTCGACGTGAACTGAACTCCGCTTCGTCCGCTCGACTAAACATCTGTCAGCCTGCGAGATTTCCGTAGCTACGCACATCTGCCGAAGGAAAACAGTGTGTGGAAACTTTTCTTGCTCTCACTTTTTAATGTCAGTTGATATTACTCGAAACATTTTTAACGAGGAAAACGTGCTTGTAGTGAATACTTTGGTGGGACATCTTCAGCAGGACGGGTTCTCAGCGGAAAGTTGTTGTAAGACTGCTGACGAAGTGTCAGTGTATACTTACTGTCTCGGCGAACTCTTTTGGCACAGACTTGGTTAACCATACGGAGTCTCGTTTTGGTCCCTGTTCTCGCCTAATGGCATCTCGAATAAACGAGAGTAGTAAGACTTGTCAAGAAACATAACGTCTCAACAATGTAAGGACAGCCTTTTAATGATACTGTGTAGACGTTTTATTTGCTCGGGTCCAACTAGTCCGGTGGATGCTGGTAGTCATTGTGTCAGCTGGACGATGAATACGTAGACTTTTATTACTACGACAATCTTTAAAGGTTAACTACAGAACGAAACTTTTCTTGAGAATGTAGTGAACAACTTCTCTACTTGCCTTCACGAGACATAAACCTAAAAATATCGCCATGCACACAAAGAGGTCAAGAAACCTGATTGTACATGGATGAGCTGTCAAAGTTATAGCCAATGGGAAGCAAGAACCATATGTTAATTAGGCGTGTCTTTATGCAAACGTGACTTTGCAGATATAACTGGAAAATAATATAAATTGTAACATCAGAGAAGAAAGCTCAGTGGTGTGAAATATTTTTCGCTCTTTTTCTAGAACAGGATTACTCCAACCGCTCCATCTCCAAAATTTCATATTTGACTAAGTTACATTACAAGTTTGAATCTTTCACTCAATATTGCACATGAAGTTCACAAACATCTTTATGTAGAAGGCTGTAGAAATGATTCAATAACTAGACTGTTAGATGTCAGAGATCGTCGTAGATGTCAGACGACAAAGACGATGATAACAGCAGGAGATAAAGAGCTGTGTGGTCTAGCTGATTATTGCTGGCTATGTTTTTCCTTGCGTGGGCTCTTATTTATTCACCGAAATCCTTGATCTTGTAGGAGGTGCATGGGCAGGGACCGTGAATGCGGAATCGCCCCTCCAGTCTGCATGCACTCAGCTACTAAAGGCCTTCCCAGACAATTCGCTTTTGTGATGGTGGTAATGCATGGTAGGTGTGGAATGGTGGGCCTCGGGAGACTTGTGCTGGCGTATGCCTGGTGCTGTTGGTGAGGTCGCACAAGCCAGACAAGTCCAAGATCATAGGCTCACCGCCCAGTCCGCCAAACACTCTCGTAATGAAAACTCCAATGGCGATTTTTGTGTACTGTTTCATCTACACATCCTCTTTAGAAGCATTGATCGAAATTGTTCAAAAATATTATAAGCCCACATAGTTGCTTTGACATCGCTAGATGTCTGACTTCCGACTTTTACAGCCAATCCCTACAGCATGCAACTTCCATCACAGCAAAGG
The DNA here is from genome assembly GCF_003073045.1 of Pomacea canaliculata. Lineage (NCBI taxonomy): Eukaryota > Metazoa > Mollusca > Gastropoda > Architaenioglossa > Ampullariidae > Pomacea > Pomacea canaliculata. The sequence continues at coordinate 15,737,727 of NC_037594.1, read as the reverse complement.
CAGTTAATCCCTGGCCAACAGAGGCTGATCCATGATATAGAAAGTCGCCTTCAGGTTGATTAAAGTTGTGAGGATCGTGTTGGACATGCCTTGTCTTCCTGTCTCACAGACGCAGAGAGGCAAAGACATAGTTTACTCACCTTCCTGATTCAGTGCAACGGTTACAGGCTGTATTTGAAGAAAGTCGGAAGAAAAAAAGCTACACAATAATAAAAAATGTTTTTCTCGTAATATTTCCATTACCTGTTAATTACAATTTTAGGACGAGATAGTAAACAAGAATCTCTTAAGCATGGCCGTCCCTGTACATGGAGATGACAGTAGACTGGTGGAGGCAGTAAATGTTCTCAGAAACTGACTGAAGCCATTTGAGGACTATGAGATATATCTTCATAGAAGTACCTTTACTCTCAATGCGTGGGACATCATTGGTTATGGCTTTAATGGGTTTATGGAGGAGTTTAGAAAAGTTAAAGACAGAACTAGACAAAAAAAGATGTCCAAGCATTGTACAGAATTATCTGATGAACTTCATCTATGTTTGGTTTACCCAGACATCTGCATAGACCTATACAGTTCCCGGTTAGCTTTAGTTCTCCCTCTTCAATCTGAAATTAATGCTCGAAGAAAGAGATTTTGATGTATGCCTTAACACCTGATAAGTGGACACGTACTATACGCAGCACGCAAGCATACAAACACACACACAGCCCCCATTGCTATCTGACTTCTACTGTCTGACACTCTGTACGGCGGTTAAACTATCAAAGGACGTGTTCAGTCCCTTTAGGGGCAGAATCTATAAAAAGTCCACAGAACTAACTTATACTGCTGCATACATCACTGTTAATGCTACTCTGTAATGGTACAATGCAGTGTTCAAAGACAAAGGCTCTTACAGGAATACCCTAGCATCGCTTTAAGTGTTTTATTTGTCTTTCATGTCAAAGCCCATTGGCGTATCTCATTTGCGTCCGGAAGGTCAGAGCTGTACCACATCATAACCTGGCTCCTCCGACCCCAGATGTGTCCACCTAGATGTCTGCTGGCTGATTGAAAGAAGGACTTGTAAATAGCTGTAGGCGTCATTGATGCTGATGCAGTTTTACGAGCCATTATGAAATATTGTCTGCCAATGACACACACACAAAATGAGATTTAGGGCGAGAATTGTTTAGCTTCCCATGGGGCTTGCAAACTATCGAGGGTTCTAGGCATTCATATTTCAAACATCGAGAGAGAGACAGACAGAGAGACAGAGAGACATAAAGACTACACAAGAGTCAAAGGGAAGGGTGGCGCAGTAACTCTCATCTCCGGAATTACCACTTCCTTTACTCCTGCGATGTTAAATGGATTGATTCTTTTTCATTCCTCATATTGGCTCTTGTTCTTTGAGTAACTGATGTTACGATTCCAGTAACAGTTATGATGATGAGGATGATGTCCTATTTTTTTATGTTGCACTTTTACAGATTCTTTTTTCTCCCGCACGTGCTACGTGTGTGGGCAATGGTTGTGTGATTGTGCACGTATGCACGAATTTCTGCAAGTTTGTGCATGTCTTTGAGGCTGAGTGAATGTCAGCTTGAATACATCCTACCCGGAGCTGAAGACATTAGCATCAGGCAGGCAGTCTTGAAGAAAGTGAATTTTCGTTACTGAACCGCAGGAAAGCACAAACCATCAACCTGGAAATGATGCTGCACCTCCCGTAGGGTAGAAACAGCTCAGCAGGTGCAGTCCTCCCTTTACCACCGGGGTCTGTAAATAAGGAAGAGTAGGCGTCTGGATTCCTCAAGACATTACCAAGATTTACAAAGGTCTTGTTCATTGGTCCTCAAAAAGCTCTTAGAATTATCTGAAATCTGAGATGTCCTTTTACAGATGAAGTATCCTGTTTGCTTTTAGCTTAAACGCTTCCAGTAATATCCTCTCACAAAATAGTTCCTCCAGAATGCTATTCAAGTAGGAATATATTTCAGTTATTTTTACGCAAATAGTAAGACAACCGAAGTTTAATCATGGAGCAACACCAAGAACTGTAGGATCTGATAACACCAACCTTAACCACAGCTTTTCGCACTGTGTTGCAACTCTTAATGTGGAGTCAATGGCTGTAACCAGCTTCCACCATCAAGTCTGACACATCCTTTTAGCACTAACTGTTGGCATCACATCGACAATGTCGCAGCTAGCTTCAGAAGGTGCCAGAGTGATTGAAGGAATTCTGTTCATATCTTTCAGGATTTTTAAACCTTGGTTACATTCAAAAGATTTTCAATATGTCGGAATATTGTTCTAAGGTCTGTATTGATGGACCTGAAGAGCTGTTGTATTAAATAGCACAAAACCTGCGTAGTTAGTTTTTCTTGAACGGTTTAACGTATACGAATTTTTTTTTCTTCTTTTGTTGAGAAGTTACTCATGTTGCAAACTGATAATGACCAGGTCTCACATCCGTACTCGTCGCATCATTCGACATACGGGACTGATGATCTCATCATCTGCTATTTAAATATTAGATGTTGGTGCCTCGTCACATGTCCTTACATGGCTGACTGCCTTGCTGTGATATAGCCTAGTAGCTGGCTCGGCTTAAAACATGAACTCCCCCTCCCCATCACTTCCACATGCCCTTCCCCATGATCAGCTACTTATTCCGTTATGAAATTCTGTCTGTCAATTGCGGCTCTTTTTCTCTATTTATTTTAATTGAGTTTTTTCTTTTCCACTTTTCTTATCATCATCCTGATGTCACAACAGCAGAAGCAGCAGCTTAATGATTGCCACCAAACCGTCGGCGCCAGTAGTACAGGGGAAACTGGGAAGCGGTGACACATCTCACCTCTTTCTTCATCTCCCGGCCGGAAATGCCTCTAAACATGTGACTGTGGCATCGTCTCAAAGCACGCCGCCTGTGCTGCGCAATCTTTCCTCCATTTTGCTCAGTTAACACTGTTTGTTTTGTTTCACGCCATTCCGTGTTGGAATCAGAAAACAGAGCTGATGAATGCTACGAACCTGTCAGTCGTGCGTCTCCGCCAAGCACAAGAAATTTCAATAATTCAGCAGAGCAAAAACAGGACCTGAGTCATCGTATTGTCTAGTCCAGCTTCCGCCGAAGCAAACTCAATTTCCTCTCCACAAGTGGTGAGTGATAATGGTAATCTGGTGCGCCCAGAGTTGCCGTTCTTGTTCGCCCAAGGCGGGACGCAGAGGATCATGGGAATCCAGCGAAAAAGTCTACAATCGTGCATGCATGATAGAGCGAATGCGCGAGGGAGGGAGGGGTATGGAGTGGGGAAGGGGAAGGGAAGAAGAAGAGAGCGTGAGGGTTGAGTCCGTCTTCACATCACGCTTAAGCAGCCGGAAATACTAACGCTGCATCATTCATTCACTGGTTTAGTGTCACGTGACTTCACCTGCAAGCCCTTTGCTGTCCAATATCATAAATTACGAATAGTTTCCGAAAATATTGCAGATTTCTGTAAGTGTACTTTTAACGTTCATGCCCAATCATCAACTCTACACCCTCCCTCTAACAAGCGTGTACAGAGTATACTCAGACCTATGTAGTAAGAGAGGAGGGTTGTCAGAGGTAAATAGACAATTACAAGACAGGGTTATCGTGACCACAATGACGCAGGAGAAGGCAATGGGTATTCAGAGGAAACATCAGTCTGTTGCTGACCCTCTTTCAGTCAAACTGCGATGTTGACAGCTCGCCCCTCAACTGGCAGTCAGCTCATTTCAAATCGTACCGTTGCTGGAAGGAATGGTTCAAACCTAGGTCAAGGGGACAGATAGTGAGTGTTAAAATTCCCGATCAAGCAGGAAGAACTTTTTTTAAATCTACAAAAATTTTTATTCCAATTTCGTGGCTATAGGTCATAGAATCAATGATGTTTATCCCACGGTCAAGTTTCACCGAGTATGATAAGTTTATTTACTGTATCTTATGCTGCTACACAACAACAGGAGCTGCGTCAGCTAGTGTTACCCTCCAAACATTAATTGTGACCCTCTTGGAAATCCATGTTTAACTGCCACAGTCTCGTTCTCAGAGTTTTCTAGAGGAATGTGTAGCTGCTACTATAAATGAAGGTAGTTGAAGTAAAGTTATCATTTCATCTTTTTTCAGAGGATATTTTTGTAAAGTCAGATCTTCCATGCAATGTCTGTGTTTGGTTGCAGGAAACTGTTACTCTTAGGATCCTCACAATGATGACATTCACCACGGTTTCAGTCTGTTGTGGTAACACCCATGAGAAAGTTGACCCTTGTTATCAGGGCCGAATCCCTAGACAAATCCCATGAACCACGTAGAAGGAAGGGTCAGTCTACGAGGTGCTGGATGTGTTTATTCAGGAATGGATTAATTTACCAACAAGCGTGGGAGATAACAATCTGTGCATGTCTGTTAATACACGTTAAAAAAAAAAAAACTCACTTTCCCGCTTGGCCTGGGAAAGTGTTCATTGCTATGAGTCATCATGCCTCAACATTTGTCATTATGTGAAACATTCGTGGTCGAAAAGATTAGTCATGCTCAATCATCATCTCGGGAAACGTACTTCACAAGAGGGCTGACAGTTGAAGGTTTTCTCCCTACACTCTGGCTACATCCCATTAACATTTTCCAATCAAATAAGGCAACCAGCACCAACCAAGTTAGTGTGAATAATAAGTAAATTGTCTGTGGCGTACATGACAGGTTTAGTCTTCATTGTATGTACCCATGAACACATCCTCTACTACAGTCTGAAGCCATATGTTCGTAATAGGTATGACTAGGATTATCACCACTGCTTCGTTGATATTGCACTTTTTTGCACTAATATTTATTACACTTTTATTTATTACATATTTATTAAATAGTACGAAATGTCCATTTTCTTTGGCAGCTGGTTCCGATGCGTTCATCTTTCATCAGTTTCAGTTTTTTAAAAGTTGCCTATACTGAGCCAATTTAAACTAACATTTTTATAGTCTGTTGCAATGATGATTTAGTTCTTTTTTTGAGTTGCTCTTTCATTGACCTTAGCTGCCCACCTTTAATGTGGGGTTGAATATAAATAACTCGACGAAGACAGTAGAAGAAAGAATACAATTAAAAGTGTGTGGGGGGAATGCGGGTACAGAGAGACGGGGCAATGATGGTGGCACGTGAAAGAAAGCTGTTCTTTAAATAGTGTCAGCCAACAAGTTGCAGTAAGCTGATGGCATGTCTCTCTGTCATGACGTCAAGTCTTTACCCAGGGACTTTGCCGAATAAATCTTCGCCCTCATTCCATACCCTCCACTTACTCACTCCCACCCTTCCTTCGTCTCTCCTTTTCTTATTTCTCCTCCCCTTACCACCCTCGTCTAGCGCACCCCACCACCACACCATCCCTGAGCGTCACGTGCAAATTTTTCTGACATCTCCTCCAGCCGTCCAACCCCCAACCCCACTTCCAAACTCTGACCTTTTTCTTCATCTCGTCTCTTAAAGTCTCATAGGGGAGGATAGGAAGGCATCGCACACCAGGCCTGATGAATCACCGTCATCGATTCGAACCGGGCATCCGGCAGAACAGCTTAAAAAAATCAGGGAGGAGGAAGAAAGGAAGAAAGATGATGAGGGGGACCAAGGGGAGTAATAGGTGTAGGAACAAAAATATTTTGGAACTGATCTTCCTCGCTGATATTCGATGCAGTTTTCGGAGCGAACAGAAAACAATTACAATAAAGAAGAAAGAATAAAGAGTAAGAAAGAGAGAAATGCGATTTCGCAATAACAGAATAGGAAAGTGTAGCGCTAGCGTTGCATGAAGAGAAAGAGAGGTAACTCACGGTCAGTGAGTTGCTTCCCTTCGTGCATTCCTGACTCGGGTCCGAGCTCGCGGCTTTCCAACAACATGTTATTTGAATGTCTTTGCCGCAAGAAGCCCACGGGTGGACCCGTTGTGCGATGGCCAGGCGGACAAACGCACAGGAAGGCGAGGCGTCGAATGAAGGGATCCAAACCTGATATCTTGTCCGACCTCTCAGCGGCATCGATCTTGCGGCCGCAGGGCGGGAGGGTCGGGAGGGTCGGGGGACGGAGCCAGGGTGAGAGGGCACTTGTCGCTGCTTCCTTCCGCCCAGGGCTTGATACTGTTTGTTATGACGTGCGCCTGTCACGGGGGTCGAGTCTCGCGTCTGAAAATATTTACGGTCTGTTTCACGTGAGCGTGACTTTTGGGCGCTTTGTTCCACTCTCCCTTAATCTCAAGAAAATAGGTTTATGCCGTTAGTTTTATTAGTTTTTTTCCCCTCTGACCTCTTAGTGTGGCCGCTGATTAAAATGGTTTTTGAAGTTGTCTTTACGCATCCGCATCTTTGGTTTTAAAACTGTGGAGTTTTTTCTTTGTTTTGGTTTTTTCTGTGTCTAGACAAGCTTAGTGTTTTTTTTTTTTTAAAGTTCTGTGCAGTTTGTTACTAACTTCTTAAAATGTTTCTTACGGAAATCACGTCTGTAAAGGCGATCATCGCCCCTTGAAGTTTTTAAGTCTAGAGAGTTGCTCGTATACTTCGTCCATTTGCCTGTTCATCTCATTTCAACGACCAATTTGTACCCATCGCTCATCTTTCAGGTCTGCATGTATATTTTTTTAAAGGCTTTGTGCTGTCAGTTAATAAGCGTGTTTTGTAGTACTCCCCTTAAATATACAACACTCAGAAGACATTGTTCTTTCACTTCTAGGTCGATTATCGGTTAGAACAACAACCCTCCTATGCTTTTCCCATCGGGGAAGTTATGTCCCTTTGCTATCACCAGAAGAACGTAGTGTCGGTCCATCTGTCTGTTTTGTCTTGCTGTTAGCTGTCGTTCTTATTTTCTAGCAGTCAGCCTTAGTTTATTCTGATAAGGTCACGTGCCGAGGATCTTGTTGTTCACTGACTTTTTTCCTACAACTGTCATGCGCACATCCATGAAAGTTTTTCATTTCTGGACATTTGGAGGCCTCAGAACCACAAACCAAGTCTGTAGTTCGTTTAACTTCTGTGTAACTTCTTCCTTAATCTGTGCTACTTCTACAACGCGTGTGACCCTTGCCCTCTCCATGGGCGGTTAACAACTGAGGCCAGTAGAACATGCAGCTTCCATGAAGCGGCACAAGTGTTGGCGGTTAACGGGTTCACGGTGTGATCGATCTATAAGTAATATATAGGTTCGACAAAAAATCTAGGCCAACAGAAGAGGTAGCTGTCCTTGACCGAGATTCACCACAGTCACGCCAGCAGGAAGTCCAGAGCTGTCGAGAGACAATTTAGTCTGCATGGTGAAGCATTGAAGCTGGGAAAACACAATCTAGGTAAGCAAGGAGAACGATCCAGGAAGAACCATTAACTCTCTTTTCAATCCCATTTCAAGTAAAATTCTTTCTGAACATATAAAGTTCACATTTGCATCGTACGTAGCTGAACACATTTGCCGAAGGTCTGGAATGCGGGACACTAACGGGTGTCCATAAGCACCAACGGGTATCTTACTAATCCCTCGGTAGACAAGTTCACACACTCGGTCGCATTGATGACTGCTCTCTCTCTGAGCAATCTGAGACTTCGACGTTTTGTGAGCATCTCATCAACGGAGCCTCGGAGGACTCACGGTTTCAGATCGAAGTCCGAATGCCCCTTTTGATCTCGCATTTCGAGAATATTGAAAAAGCGAAAAAGGCGAGAGTGCAAGCACTCACTGCTGAGGCCTCGTTGAAAGCGAGGAGGGCAAAAAGACAAAAGTTTGGCTGCCGAATAAAGGCGAAAGGTTCATTTGTATTCGAGGTCGATTGTGTTTGCAATTCTCTCTCGGTGCTCGCGACAGTCTGATAGTAGTTTGTCGTTAGCATCTGGCAGGTAGCAGAGCCACAGACGGGAGGTCACAAATAGATCACGGAGGCTGAGCGGGTAGATAGCAGGCGTAAGTGGCACATCTTTTTTAAAGCGAGTTGCTCAACAGTAGACTACAGCTACCATGGATAATTTGTCTGAACGGTTCTCACTTTCAAGTGTTAGTTTTTCCAGATGTAAATGTTGAACGTAGGTTTGTAAATTTGTGTGTATTCCTACATTATCAGAGTGGTATTGTCCTTTTCACTAATAGAACTTCAAATGAATGGAGCGACCGAGATGAAAAAAAGGATAGGAAATTGAATATTAACTAAGCTAAACCTCTGAACATTAGCAACTAGCTAACTCGACCCTCGAGGAGGACAGAGAACTGAGGAGCGTGACTGACCAGACCACAGGAAAAGAGACAATGGATGAGTGTGTCTGTGCATCTGTTCTCAGGAAGACAGACAATGGATGAGTGTGTCTGTGCGTCTGTTCTCAGGAAGACAGACGATTGATGAGTGTGACAGGCAGGACAGGTCTTGCGTCACGAAATTCAATGTTTGTGGCTTTAACCTTTTCGTTCACTTTAACACCCAAGCCAACCTCACTCGACCTTTTAACTCGTTTTATTTTCCTACTTGTTTGGAGAGAAGAGTGACTTTTGTTAGTCCTGCTCCCCTCTTTAGTAAAACAGAGGGCCTAAGACGGTTTCCTAAGAAACTTCGACCCTTTCCCCTTTCCTCAGGCTGTGAATGTAGAGTGTGGGTGTGGGTGGGGATGACGTCTGCTGGTGCCAGCGACACTTAATTTAGAATCAACACACAAGTTTTTGACCCTAAAAATAATGAAAAACTAAAACTAGAAATTAGTTTGTCTTATATGGATTCCTACCGTCAGTGTGCAAGAGCTCCCTGTGAATAATACATTTGGTGAGATTGTTTAAAGATGCCCCACGGAGTATGAAACGAGAGAAAACACGGTTTTGAGGTTGACAAGGAAAGAGATGTGGGGGTAACAGAAAAGAAGGGGCAGGCGAGGGTTCGTTAGTGACTGTAAAACCGCCATTTTGCCTCCCAGTTTCTAGTGTTTAGTACCGAACGTTCATCGACCACGCCGCGGTGGAACAGGCATGCCCATCACAGCAAGCTCTACTTTCATGCTGAAGAAGAAGGTTCAGCCGCTCAGGCACTCCCCTCATTGATTCCGAACTGACATGGCGCTTCTGCGCAGCATAAACATCGTCACTTCCTCTTCCGCCTAAAGCTGTCTCCCAGCCCCGCCAGGTCTCGCGCGCGGCATCCTGCGAGAAAGGGGGCGACAACAAACAACAGCTTAGGAGTCGCGCAGCACCGCAACGTGCTGTGTCGGGGAGATGGCGGACTTGGTGTTAAGCTGAAATCTCAACAAGCGGAAGACGAAAGGCGTTTGCTGCTGATACCCTACGTGATGTGAGGCCAGACCATCCTCACGCCCGTACCTTCAAATCGCACTAACTCTCCCTCCAGTCTTTACCCATGCCATAAATACACACTTGCATGGGAGACGAAAATGTGCCTGAAATGTTCTTGGTCTTTCTGTCCTGCTGCTTTATTTTTTCCCTCTCCGTGTCCCAACCCCGATGCTGCCTGTGCAATTCTGCTTTTTTATTTCATTGGCCTGTCGCATTTTACGCGCTGGTTCTCTGCTTCTGTGCATACAGTAAAATGTTTAGTCCTGTGGGAACTTTTAGGACAACTATTAAAACGAGTCAGAAAGAAACAAAGGAAGGAGAGAAAGAATTAATATGTGAACACGTTGCTCAAGTTATAAAACTGAACGTTGAAAGTTCGTGATGTATGAAAATATTACATTTCATTTCATTTCAGGATTTGTAGACAGAGGCCTTCGTAAATAACATTTAGAGATGCTATCAGATGATGACTGTATTATCCCAGACCGTTTCTTTCTTTAAAGTTCTGTTTGTACATTATTTAAATGATATAGATGTTGATATGACATTCTCTAGCAGGATGAGATGTATGCGTCAAAGATATAATCGCAGGACTTCAAACGAAGTGAAGGTGTTTGAGAGGGTTGGCCATGTTCTACAGTTGGCAGGAAAGACTTAAAAATGTGTTTGTTAGTCTGTGGACAGGCTTATAGCTAAACCAAGCATAACGACTTCACCCGGGGTGGGATGATAGCTGGACATTAGCGCCGAGCAGTCACCTCCATTGCTGCTAGTTTATAGGCATTAGCAGGCGTGAGCCGGCAAAATAAAACCGAGAGTTCAATATATGTAAATGACAGTCTGTTTACACATCACAGCAAGTCTACACTCCTACAACACATCTACCCACCGGACTTACACATCACAACATTAAGTCGACATATTCCTGGCAGGCACTACTCAGATGCATTTGTAAATCCTCCAGCGCCCTGCCTCTAATTGATCGCAAAAATATTCGTGCTTCAGTGTCACTTGAACCTGGGAGACAGCGCCGGGTTGTGGAGGAAGGAAATCTGTCCGTGGGCAGGGTTTTGTGTGACACGACACCCAAAGGTCGATAGCCGACAGGGATTTGGGCTTTGTAATCTTCGCCACCATTAGACATGGAGAAAGTGAGATGGAGTCTGGTGCTCGGGTGGTGTGTCACCACACAGTTATCAGCGCGCTGGGCTGTGAACAGAGACGACGAGGGTTGCAATGAGGACTAAGGTCCAGACAGCTCATTTTGTTATCGTCCTCCATCTTGTTGGATGCCTTCTTCTTCTGTCCTTTTCCATCTTTACCTTCGTTCTAACCGACATCGTCTTTACATTAATATCGATGCTTGTGTTTCCGTTTTTAGCATATATCTTTAATGAAATTATAGATAACATTAGATGCACGCATGAGTTTTGTTAGACCAAACAGCACAAAAAAACGCATACTGTATGATGTGTGTTTGTATGTGAACAATAAACAAATCTTTATTCACGAGGTAACAGAATAAGCAAAAGTTTTGCTTTTTTACATCTACCTTTCTGAATAATTAGTAAAAGTAAAGATATTACATTAATTCAAAACAAGGTAATACAAATATAGAGAAATTATATGTACAAACAGTTTTTTTTTTATTATTGGCTAGAATACTAGCAACATGTGGTACATGGAGAGAGAGAGAAGGGGGGAGAGAAAGAGTAAGATATATAAATCCTTGACATACTTTTCTGCAACGTTGAAAAGCTTCCAAGACAAGGAAGGCTTTTTGTCATTGCCTAACGAGAGACATCTCCGATGATGAGCAATCTACCACACAACGCTTTTTAGCAGGAGCGGGAGGAGAAAGCAAACCTCTTGCAATTCTCTTGTGATCCCGTAGCTGTCCGTCTTATACGAGTAAGTGCAAATGCGTGTAAATATAACGACTTGAAAGGAAACCTGAGTTGTTTCTGTAAAGCTCCATTACTGTCATTTTAGAAACAGAAAATGTCTACTTTTCCCACAATTATCTAAATTATGGTGTAGTTAGAATAATCGATAAGATGTTCCCCACCCGGGATAAAAAAAAACTCAGACAATTATGGAAGCATGAGAGGTGGAGGTTCAAGAGAGACGTGATTCAATTAAAATCAGATATGAGAACACTCGTTCAATAATTTGCTTTAAAATTGCTTGACCAATGTGCATCTAGGAAGATAAACATCTTGTAAACATGGTATTTTAGGTATATTTAGGTATATATTGTATTTTAGGTATATTGTAGATTTTAATGCTTGTGATACAGTGCCTGTCGAAAGAATATTGTGTTTGTCCGTTCATCTTTGACCAGTGTACTACCTAAACATCAAATAACCCAGTAATTTATTTTAAAATTTCACGTTATATGCCTCCCCGAAATTATTTTACTCTTTCTGTCGCTCTCTTATATAGAAACTATTTCAAAATACGTTAGTTCGTTTTTTCTGCGTAAGAAAAGAGTGTCGAAAGTTTTATGTGCGTTCTTATATCCTACAGGTAACCATAATAGTGAGAATCGGATGTCATCGGTTCGAATCTCGGTTCTGACATACATTTCTTATGTGACCATTAACAGGGCTGACCGTCGTCAGTTTTCTCTGGATACTCCGGTTTACAACAGTGTGTGTGTGTATATGCAAGTTGTATCGTGTGTATGCGTGTTTGTGTGCGTGTTCGTGCAGTGCATTTGATGCTTACCTTACAAATTGTGTGCTCGTGTGCCTGTTTGAATATCGCTGTAAATCCGGCTTTGGTCCTGTAGAAAGGCGCTATGCTGTTAAAATAAACAATAAACACAAACATGCTCCAGGGACGACTTTCATTTACACTACACAGCCTTCCACCGAAACAAAGACTGTTTGTGTCTAATGTTCGTGATCAGACAAACGGTGTTGCTTTGCCGAGGTGTCGGCTGCATCTTATCAGTCTACTTTATTTGTCAAACAATGGTCACACTTTACCAACTCTTGCATTCGATCTTCAGCGTTATCAATCATATACAGTTTCTTCTTATCTTCGTGCTGGATCATCGATTCTTCCTTCTCACAACAAGCTAGCACCTCAAGCCCTCGTTTGAACGATATGGCTTCGTGATCGTATGGCTTTGCCGCTGGTATCATGAATAAATTGGTGTTTGTTTAAACACAGAATCAGGGTGAAGTAAACATTAAAACACAGCGCTCGTTGTCAGTGAAAGGAGATACACATACATATATATACATCGCTTGAGGAGCTGTAGACTAGTAGTGAATGAATCTGCTATAAGGTCGAGCTTAAATATTTGCTGGCGGACTCAAGTTATAAAGATTTGGAAAGGAGACCGAGGGCCGAGGGTTTGGTGGACTGCGCCACAGACATCACAAGCTGTGCTCTCGCCTATCGACTCTGTGATCGAAGTGTCTCGAGTTATGGGTTTTGGCCAAAGCAGGTCAAAGGGGCGTGAGTACTGAGATGACGAATAGGAAGGAAAGTAAGAGAGAAGGAAAGCCATTAATTTAACTGTCTCCGCCACTGTCGTTACTGTGCTGGGAGGCGAGGAGCTCTCGGCCTCATTTACAGCCTCCATTTGGTTGTTCCAGACGTATGGTCTAGTCCTGAGCTAAAGTACGGTTTGCCACAAGAAAGAAATAAATTGAAAGTTTCTTGAAAGTAAAAATACAGTTCGGTTCGTTGGGAATGATGAAGATTTATTTATTTTTATTGTTTAAGGTTATTTAGATACATAACTAGGTTAAATAACAATAAAGCGATCATTCATTTTCTTCCTCTTGTTCATCTTGTTCCTAATCACCCCCAGTGGAGCATAGGCCGGCAGGTCATTTTAGAGGATGAAAGAAATAGTCTTCACTCTTTAATTAGGTCGTCAGAGAAATTCTTTTAAGGAATGTACAAAATCGGACAATATCTCTCTCACTGACACGTGCATCTATTTCCCCATCTTCGTCTATTCTCAGGTATTATGGAGAGAGAAGATAATCGGCCGGTTGGGCTGGCGGGATGAAATAAATGACAAAACGTCTGGTTCATATCTCGTCTCGGGATATTGCCTGTGTGTGATTTTGCCTTGTGACGAGTCATACATTTCTTTAGCTTGATGCTTCTTCGTTTTAGCGGCAGTTCGTTGTAGAAGAGTTATCTCCCTGGCGCAACCTCCCCCCAACCAAAAACAAAACAACAAATTAGTAGCTGTTAGCTGGTGGTTTAAGAAAGCATCATTCGATGCTATATCGTAAGTGATGTTACCCAAACTGTGAACTACAAAATGTTTCCTGCACACAATAAACATTCCACTCCCTTGCCGACCTCAGGGATTGGAAGATTTCCTTAGCATGGCCGCCAGGAGACGCCCCAAAGTATCCATTCTGTGCGCGCGCCAACGGCTTTTGGCGAGACGGAAAATCCCAGTGACCATACGTGCACACCACTGTCAGGAGATCAGGAATGGGACCACCGCTTCGATCCTCAGGACTGGCACGAGGTGCACTGCAAGGGGGATTACTGAGGTCTGCGAGGTCAGGGGTCCCCGTGGTGGTGGGACTGATGTTTGGGTCAGAGGTCAGTGCGCCTGCCTGTAGCCTCTTCTCCTCTGCTCTTGCGCGCCTGGGTTTGCGCAGACAGACATCATTGCGGAAAGGGATTGGTGGTCAAACATCGGCCGACCAGTGGCAATCAGACTTACCCTCCTGTTGACCTGCGCATGGAAAATGAACCCCTTGTGACATGCAAGGCAACTGTCTTGTTTGTGAATATAGCCGGCTGTGTTTTCAACACGCACGCACGCACACACAAACTCCTCCCCACAAACATACCACCAACTGCTGAAACCGTCCGTGAAACTAAACTTTTGACATTCTACAGTCGCCCACATATTTTGATAGCTGTTTGCTGCAAGTTTGACGAGACTGCCTTTGACAATTAGTTGAGACTGCCTCTGTCATAGAGTTCTGGGAAATATGAAACTTCAGGGGCCATAACTCCATAAACAGAGTCATCCCGCTTTATGCATGTTGCCCCGGATGTTTGCCTCAGAGTCTACATGACGCATCTATGTGTGTTCGTGAATCAGGCCACCATCTAGATGTCTACAAATGAGACAGCGGAAAACATTGTTTATACGCTTGAAGAGAAGAACAGATGCTCAAGTTCCCATGTCTAGAATATAGAGAGCAGTATAGTGTCCTACGGTAATGCACGCATGCAAGTGGTGTGGACTACCAACAGCAATAGCTCGGAGCTATTAATTACGTGCCGCGCATGGGCAGTGATGAGTGACTATAATGGCCAGCTGTCAGAGCAATATAAGTGAGTAGTTACTCTACACGACTTTACTCAAAGGACGTTTACAGGACGGACAAGACATGCTGGCGACAGACCAAGTGAGAGACATGCAAAGAAATATCGAGACAACGGTAGACAAACAGAAACAAAGGCGGATAAAAAAAGAAGTAAAAACAAGGAAGAGACTAAGAGAGAGAGGGAGGGAGGGAGAGAGTTTGGATACAGAGAGATAAATCTGAAACAAAATCTCTTGCGGCCACCCGTACATGCAGATATGCTATGTGGTTGCACGCCATCTACCTTAAAACCAATGTTATAGCTCAGACATTTTGATATGAAACGATAAAAGGAACAGTAGAAAGTGCACACCAAGTTTTGCAAATAAATTTTGAATGTTAGGAGTGTAAACAATCATGCTATAGCTCCTGATTAATGTGACAGATTCATTGCTTTGACCGATTCACGTATTATCAAATTTCTTTGTAGGCTATTAAATAAATCTGATTTTAGAAACCTAAACTATGTATATATACTGAACTATATATATAAGCATTATTATTACACGTACAAATGTACACATGCAAACACACTCAAGCTCACAGATACACACACTCAAATTACATATCTCCCTTCACACACAATTAACAATCCACCCGCGAGCGCGTGCACACAAACACAAGCGGGAGCTCGCGCGCAAATATGTGCACTGGCCCAGACCCCATCACTGGTAATATGAGAAGAATGTCTGTATGACTGTAGACCTGTACTTGTCAACACGCACCACTGACTACACAGCACGTGGTTACAGCTACCACGTGCACGAGAACGAGTGATTGCCAGAGAGAAATGGAGAAAGACAAGACGAATGGTTGGGAAGGAGGAGAACAGAAGCATTGCTTGCCTTGCTCGCTGAGACCAACTACTCAGCTAAAAAATATAATGAGGTTAGCTCCTCTAATTTTTCTCAAGCTTTCCAAAGTTTAAAATTACACTCTGGATGAGAATAGGAGATTCTAACGATCGATGGAGCTGTTGTCCTTATTTCATCTTTTACTATTTATTGCGACCTTGTTTTCTTGATGTTTCTATCAACATCTCACTCTTACGATCTCGATTATCGAACATGTTCCTTTTTTCCCCCTTCTTTCAGCCTGTGATCCCATCATTTTCGCTACCGCTCTCACTACCCCTGATCCCCCAATCTTCCTCCCCTCCATCTCATTCTCCGCTCTTTCGGTGTTTTAAGGTTGGCAAAGGCCAAGATGAGAGAGGACAAACATCAACACGTCGCCACCCAAGCGTCCGTTTTATCAACTTGCGTGAGGGGAATCCGGTCTGAACTCTCGTTCCTTCTCGATCCCGCACTTGTTCTCGCGAGATCACACGCCATCAACAAGGAGGTTTCAGGGACGAGAAGTCTGTGATTCAATTTTCAGGGTGGTCGACGGTGCAAGGGATTGAGTTACGAATACTATAATTGTGAATCAAATGTAAAAGTCTGCCTCGAAATGGCTCGCAATGCTGGCTCGAGCGCCAGATATCGAATCTTTCCATCTGCAAATACTTTCTCTTTGAAAACTCCCCAGGCCCGTGATTGAACCATCCGCCGCCGGCTGTCCATTGACCGTGCGGTGTATTATGTTTGGGGACGACTCGGTTGTGAACAGTCGTCATAATCTCTCATAGATCACCTCTCTATTACATTAATGATTGTTTTGTATTGTGCCACTTTTAAAATATGGCTGACAGTTAAACTGCGCTTCCATTCTCTGCGAATAGTAGAACCAGGATCCTATTATTATAGCTAAAGGAATAATGCGCGAACACATGCAGGAACACACACACGAACAGAGAAAGATGAAGTAAATGTTTGTTGGATCCAGTTTTCAGTCGTAGTCATTAACTCAAAAAGAGAAGAAATTTGTTAAAAACATTCCTGTACAAGTAGTATAGTAATAAATCACACGAACAATATTTTTGCAAATGATAAATGTCCTGCACTCGTCCCTGACTAATATTTACTTCCACCCAGCACTTTAAGTTTCGGCCTTATAAAATTATTCAGGGTGTGGAGTCAGGGTCGGCGGTAAGGCCACCCGCGCTGTCAATGTCACAAACTAAACTCACTATTTTTTTAGAGCGGGGCGAGATCGGGAATCGACCAGCGTTTAAAGGAACGAAAATGCGTAAAAATGTAAACTAAATGGACGGATTTTAAGCGCAGTCATTCTGTCCCTGACCTGCGACTTAGTGGCTCTCTTGAGTGTAAAATACCAGACGAAGTAAATTTGGGGCTGGAAATGAGGATTTGGATTCAATTGCTTTCAGGCATTTTTTTCATAATTCTTTCAGATTTGGCTTACTCAACCAGTGGCAGGAATGAATGGCAAATATCCGCTTCCTGATTGCCAAATGGTCTTTAAAAAAAAAACTAGAGCATGTCGGGTAATACCGGGACCTGGATTTTCACAATCACTCTGTGAGCTCTTGTTACACGAAGACCGCTAAAGCGACTAGTGCAGACCAAGAATGCCCGGCACTCTTTCTGTCTTTTTTTCTGAAATCTCGATCGTTAACGCCTTGTTGGCAGGCTTTCTGCCACCTCGTGCAGCCTGTCGAATAAGTTAGCGGCGGTACGGCAAACACATTAGACATATTTATCCAGTGTTCTGATCAAAGCATGGGGCTAGAGGAGGGGAGGACTACCAGTAGCAGTGAGCAGCGCTCCACTGAACTGTTTTCACATTAGTTGAGGTTCTAGCTAGATCGACTGCAAGGGGTGTGTGTGCGCCCGTGCGTTTGTATGCGTGTGTTTGTGTCTGTTCGTGCATGCGTGCGAGAGTAAATGAGTATTTTGGCGTCATGCCTGGCCTGTTTCCTTTTTCTTGTCCCATCTCATCCACGTACACTAGCAGACATGATAATAGTAAATATTCATGAAACATATTTAGGTTTAAAAAATCTGAGTAGTCTTTAATGGTAGAAATCACGAGTTGCCATGTTTTTCACAATCCTAAAAACACAGAACTTTTCAAGCTCACAGTATGAAAAGAACTTTAGCGCATACCTGGTTTGTACCTGTTGTAAAGAAGAATTAAAGTTGCTTGGGCAGGTGAGGTAGTTGATGTCAACATCTTTGCAAGGATCTGAAAGTATGAAACACTTAATTAGATGACATTTTCCGCATGTATGTGGTAAATTATATTTATTATCTTGATAAATAAAGGATTGTGTGTGTGTGTGTGTGTGGTTTCCTATTAAACCCATGGAAATCCACATCGTTTGTTCCACTCCTTACCTTATATAGCAGCAATATTCCTTTCGTCTGGGTTTCATCGTCAGTGTACGTATCATCGGGGTATGTTGATTTTCATGTTGTTTATCCTTTCTAAGATACAGCTGATGGCTTCACTATAACTCAAAAGAACAGTCGACATGCTCATTTTACTTTGCACAGCACTTTTAAGACCACGTGATTTTAGAGCGTCCAGTACGAGAAAGCACGAGACAGACAGGAAGGAAGGGGAGGAAAGGAAGGCAAAGGGCGAGCGAGTCATTTGTTCAGCTGGCACTACGCAATTTTTATCTCCCCTTTACTAGAAGTGTGGTGCCAAGCATGAGTTGTCAACCTGTCAAGTTAGAGAAGATACACCAAGAGTACAAGTTTCATTATTTTGGTACACTGACTCCGCCAGTAACTAATCTCGACTCAAATGACTCGAATCAAGCGATATATCAAACGTTGACAATAAAACCACAGCTGAAAGATTTAGCAGCAGAAAGCCGGGTACCCCGGATACTCATCAACAAATAATAGCCTAATAACCAACACTCTGGCGGTACTGTTCCTTAGAGAAAGGCATCTGTCTGGCACAACGCCAGCTTTGTTGATAAATAATTGTTTGATTTGCTGCAAGCGTTAGCGTGACATCTGGTGGCACGCTTAGTTGGGCATTTGACAACAAGCACAGAAAGCATTTCCGAATTATCATTTTATTGGCTTCTTGGTCCTAAATCTTTATTTAGTCAGGCATGACGAGGAAAGGAGCGTATGCTTGTCCATCATCATGCTGAAAGAAGAACTTTCTTTAACACTGTTTGTTTATTTGATCTCAAAGGTTTAGGTACGAGTTAGCGTGGAGAAAGAATAGAGGAACAGGACATGTAATGAGAAAGTAGGGATTCAAATTATGACTCAAGAAGTCGACTTGTAATACATGCCACATGTAGAGGAGAGAGAGAGAAACAAGGTCTGGATCCAGAACAACCCTTTCTCTATGCCTTGGCGACAAAGACTTAATGCCATTTGGCCACTAGGCCGCCTTCACGGGGCATTGAGTACGAGGAAAGTGCGTGAGCGGAATCTTTATTGTTCTTTTTTGTACAGTTGACGAGTGGATGTAAGCAGAAACTTCAAATTTTTACATCTCTCTCATATTTTTTTTTTGGGGGAGGATTTCTGAGATTTTCTGTGATCGTCTGATCTGCTGTATATGGTTAAACTGACACCAACGCCCGTGACATTTAGAAAAGAAACACTAGCAGAGATCCTCTTACAAACAGCTCAAAGGGAGACTACGCTGCAAATCGTTTGTACTTCGTGCCACGATGGCATTCGTTGCTTCTTGAAGGCAGAGTGACCCATGTACCCGTACACTGCGGAGCTACCACTGACCAAACATCGTCTGTGACCTTTCGTTAATCAAATGAAGGACTGTTGCAAAATTTGGTTAGGACTGGACAAACGGTGTGCATTTGCATAGAGCGCAAACACACACACAGACGTCGACACACAATAAATTTGCTTGATTTATGGTTTATGAGTGACTTAGTAAATGT
Organism: Pomacea canaliculata; assembly: GCF_003073045.1. Lineage (NCBI taxonomy): Eukaryota > Metazoa > Mollusca > Gastropoda > Architaenioglossa > Ampullariidae > Pomacea > Pomacea canaliculata. The sequence continues at coordinate 15,718,265 of NC_037594.1, read as the reverse complement.
AAGGGGTTCTCAGGATCGCTGGTCCAGCCTACTTCAATATTTTGAATATGACCGTATGTCGTGCGTTGGATACTCGGCCGTGACTACCCCTGAATAAATGTTCTTGTGCGTATAAGTGTCCAAAATGTCCAATCACATTATCTGATGACTCTTCGATGATTACAGCAAATGTTGCACATATTTTACATAATTACATAGGGTGGGAATATGCCAGCAAGAATATTAAAGTAAGTCAAGCAGTTGGTGCACATGCGCGATTCCTAATTGCGAGAATCATTTCACAAACATTCTCGTCGTCGTCCCGTTGAAGACGCCAGGGCCGGTGATGGGATAAACAACCGTTTGGGTTCGTTTGGCGCTGCTTACTCAAGGTGGGCAAAAATCATGCGAAAACGGCTTGCCTCAACACTTCAGTGCATGCATACAGTTCAGTTAAAATGTTTTCCACATTCAATCTCTCTACTCTCATTTAATCATTTATTCACTCATTTGTTTGTAGTTTAGTTCGTTCTTTACTTTTATTGTTTCATTCTTCCTTCTTTTCAATCCCTTTTCCTTCCGCCCATCTTGTAATTGTTTTATCTTTCTTCTTCCTTTATTCTTTTTCTTTCTTTCTTCATATTTTTCACATTCCTTATTTCTTTTTATTATTACTCTTCTTTTTCTCTTTGGTAATTTCTTTCTTCTTTCTTTTTTTCAAGATAATAGAAACGTTGACAATAACTGATCAATCAAAAAGGATAAAGTCTTCTACTACAACTGCACTTGCACCTTTACTTACCTATCTTTTGAGGTGTAGGTATTAATAGTCCAACAAACCGCTAGTATTCTTCAGTTTTTTTATTTAAGAGTCATTCCTCGCGTTCATTATCATGTATTCTCTGAAGCTGTTAGCTACATGTTGAAGTATTGTATCATTCCAAAGAAATCCATTTATCGGTCGAGGGTCAAGCTATATACTTCACTAATTTTCAATCAAAAATCAATACATTGCCAAATGATTGATATGCATGGCTTGTCTTTTTCATCAAATAGGCCATATTTCACAAACAGTGTAGCCAAGCTGACAAAACTCATCAATAAAGATTCGTTTGTGTTGTCTTCACAAGATTTATTTTGAACTTCATATCATATTTTACAGACTTTGGCGGGTTTATTTCTTATATTGGTTGGTTCAATATCGTTCCTTTCCTGTTTCTGCATTGTTCCTTTTTTGTAATTCTCTTCAAGATATCATTTTCTTTATTAGAATGTCATGAAACTATTACTTGTTCACCACTGTTATTAAGAATTTATACGCAGTGTTCTTCTGACTACTGTTTTCAGAATCTGTTTGTGAAAGTTCTGTATTTCTCTTGTTGCTTTCGTTTACAAAGGTTTGATTTATTTACGCATTGGAGATGACTACATTAAGAGTGAACTTATTTTGTTCATTTGGGAAATGCCTTGAAAAATGATATTCTACTCATCCCCAACCAACCATACACTCGCCATTTCAATTCGCTTAACTTCTCAGTTCCTTCAAAGTGTGGATGCACCTTGTACTCATCCTGGATGTCCCACTAGTATGAACTACTCATATCAATCCAAATGTGGATCAGGTGGGAAAAGACGAGATCCATCTACACGGAGGAAAATGCAATCAGTGTATTTTTGCTTATCCTTAGAAGTTTGAGAGCTCAGCATCACAAGTTCCAGTCTTTGCGATGTATTTTCCGCGGCAAGACACATCAAGACGATGCAGTTTGAAAGTGTGGAGCAACCCGTTAAACTCTAAAAATAAAAATAAAATACAGAGGGCAATAAAGCTCAGGAACAGGACGCAAAGATCCCCAAGAGAAATACGGAAAGAAAGTTACAGCTCACGGTTCAATCGCAATAAAAGTTTAAGACGGAAAATAAATTGACAGAAAAGATAGGAAGAAAGGAAATCATGCCATGCAAAACCAACTTAACATACAGGAGCCCCATTTTATAGGTTTGTATTTTAAGGCTATTGTAGAGACTGAGAGATTTATAATCTTACAATCTAAAAGCGCCTTTGGGTGGACACTTTGTCTATTTTCTTTCCTAAAGCTGTGTATTCAGATGTTCAACTGACAAAAGTAATATAAAACATTTTAAATAAGTAAGAAATCGGTAGAGAAAGCTTTTTAAAAACTTAACACAAAATAATAAAAAATAAATAAAAAAATTACAACTGTTGACAAATGTAAAAGTAGGACTGTGTCACCACAAAGGTTGTGTGGCTGTTTTCTCTACCCTCTTCTCAATTTTCACAACTGTTTTCTCTGTTCATAAACAATACTGCTAAAATATGGTTAAAAAGACAAACGTTTTCAAACATAAAATGACTTTTGCTCCACAAAAAAAAGAATCCTCAAACTTTGTGCCTTTATCTTAACTGACACACATTGACTTCAGTAGACAGTTTAACCACATTCGTCATGACTTATCTGAAGACCTGGTGAAAGATACCGACACAGTCATTGATGTTGCTGATGTTGCTGCTGTTGTTCTGAGACTTTGGCTCTACCAGAAAGATGCCTGTTATAGACTAAATTCCAAAATGAATAAGTGTAATTTCAGAACAAACCCATAAAAAAATTTTCAAAACGAGGCCCCATTGTTTAGGTAATAAAACGGACGACATGATAACAACACAACAGTGCCGTCTGCTTGCAGAAATCCGTTGGACGGAAGGTTTCTTACCGGTTAAATCAGATACGTTTCCTCAATGCAGCAGAGAAATTGCACGAATCTACAGAGGAAATCAAGCGAGTGATGTCGTCTGAGTGTTGGGCAGATCGCAGAAGAGTCGAAGAAGGAACTCCCGACCCCGCGACCCCGACGAGTCTAAAGTGTTGTTTGCGCATGCGCGTGACTGTACGCGTTCACAGCACGCACTCCACTCGTGGACGGCAACGAGAAACACATGGAGACAACAATTACAGGCGAATACGATCGCGCCTGGTAATTTTTCTCAGCAATTTCCCAACGAATTGCTAATTTTCTTGCTGAGGCTTCTCCACACACAAACCATTGTGTGGTGTCTCGAGTCGGGGTACGGGTGGCGAGGTCTGTCTAGCTCCGTCTTGCCAGCCTCCAGGATCTCTCTCGCGCTCTTCTCGTGGACAGCCACCGCTTTCATCAGTGATTGATGAAGTGGAGAAGAGAACAGTGGGGGGGAAGAAAAAGAACGGTTGGTGTCTCTAAAACAGATTACCACACCGCCTTGTTCTTGTTTATCACCTTTACCTTCGCCTTGTTTAATAATAAAAAATAAAATAAATTAAAAAACAAATGTGGCTCGGAATTTTGCAATTCGCCCAGTGATATAATAGCTCACATTGCGTTCTAAATGAACTGTTTCAAATTAGTTTCAATATTGGCTTTTTTCCAAAAATGGAATCCTACGATGAATGTATTCTTTCAACTTGGCAGCTGGAGCCCTGTTCATCACTGAGACTACAGCTGCAGTGCAGCAGCTTCTGTGCTGCGGCAAGTATGCGAGATATGAAGTGTCGGGACCAGGCTTGTGGAGATTGTTATGTGAGGAGAGAAACAAAAAAACCGCCCAATACAGACTGTGGCACAACGAATATGAACAGAAGTTTGGTGTCTGGCTTGGAGACAAGCAGTGCTAGTCTGGCATCTTCACATTCTCTTCTGATGACAGGCTGACTCTTGTTTATCGTTATACATCGCAGAGGTCAAGTGATAAAGCTTGGTGCCACCGGCCTTTTTGGCAGTCAGGATAAGATAACTGATTCCTCATGAAAAAGAACGTGGGTGTAGAGACAGCTTCTAATTAGTATTGAACAGTTGATGTTGTATAAAGTCCATTGTAGGTACTCAGAATCGAAAGCTTTAGTTAGGTTTAAACACATTTAAAACCTTTCTCTCTTCAGTAGCTCATTCATGAGTATCCAGAAATACTTTTGAACAGTATAGGACGTGTACAGACAATTGTGAATTGTAGACCACAATTATTTTATGTTAATTAACAATTTTATTTGTTTATTTTATGCTTCTATAGTTATTTTTTCAGTTTTTTTTAAAAACTAGTTACTGTAAGCACAATTGATTGCAGTGCAATGCTTGACATAAGCTGACGAATGTATTGCACTTTTTACACTCTTTGTTCGTGAATTTTAAAAACCTCATGTCTAATTGTAATAACTTCAGAACAAAGCCCGAAAGAAAAAAAAAACAGTTTCTATGTGTTCTCCAAAGCGTGTATACACAGAACAGTGTTAATGGCTGACAAACGAATCGTTTGAGATGCGTCTGGTAAATAAGACCCTAAGTCAATAGGCTTTTCGATTTATTGGTCCTTGTAGTTGGTGAGAAATCTCACGGCCGAGCAGCAGCCAGCGAGAAAACAAAGGACACACTTTCCCCGAAGCGTTTAGGCCAAGTCTGCTCGTGTCTGTGGTCTTGAGGAGAGCACCACTAGACGGCAGCACGGCGGTGAGGCGATGACACGCTTGATTGCTTCCTTCGCGCCGGCGCCGAACGTGGGCAGTAACTCTATTGGCAAGCGCTGTGAGGACGGAAGTCCACGATTTGCTCCAATAGCGAGACATTATCAACAGCTGCAGCAAAAAATGAGATTCTACAGCCAGCAGTATGCGACTTCTACTGTAAATATTCAGCATAACCGAAGAATGGATTACAAGTTTCCATTGCTGTAGATTGGTGGATGGAGAGAGAGAGAGGAGTAAGAGGGAGATAACAAACGCACAAAAATAATAAGAGATATTTTTTATATAATGAACAGTTACCAAGTGATCGAGTGCCCCCGAAATCACTTTGGTAAAGAAGAGTGTCAGCTTAGAAAACTTGCTGCAGTAAAGGTACACAGGAATGTCCCACTTGTCCTGATGTAAGATCTGTGCGCATGTATTCATGTCAGGTCAGCCAGTGATGCCACGTCCTTCAGCATCCTGTCCAGGAGAACTGCTTGGAGGACTGGAACTGGCCACTTAGCAACCTTAATGTAGGAGAATAGGTCACGGTGACCTGACTTCACGTCGCGATTGTCCGTTTGACAACGACATCACCACCAAGCCGTCGTGGAGCCGGTGTGGGCTTAGACTTAAGCTTGTAGGCCTGGCAGTCACAGGACAACGGCGCAGCAATCAAAGAAGCAATTACATGCGCTTGGTGCTGAATCTTGGAATCTCACAGAGTGAGTGTGCCAAGACGAAGAAAGATGGCGAAGAGAACGCAGAAGAAGGGAGGGTTAGGCGAGGGAGGGACGTCAAACAGCAATACATGTAAACGACGACAGCCAAAAAAAAAAAAAAAAAAAAAAATCGGTAACGCTTTTCGGTCAGAGTATGGGGATAGCTAAACGCCTAAAATATTTGCAAAAAAAGGGGGAAAAGTCGCACACGCGCGCGCACACACACTCTCTTACTTTCAATGAATACGCCAGACTCTCTTGACCGACCTATAAATGCCAAATTAAAAAAAAACTCAAACTCTATATACCGATATGCCAGATGTACTCGATAAAACCCCACATCTGATCAAACTTTCTCTAGGACTGCATATACTAAATTCTTTCTAAAGACCTACTACATGCCATAGTCATTTATTCAAACTTTTACCTATATATATATAAAACAAATCTTTTCGGCAAAATTACAGTTCATGTGAGGTTTCTTTGACAAATTCCTATGTACACCAGTCTGCATTTTTTTTTTTTTTGCCGCTCAGCCTCTCTACTTGCACTCATCTCTCAAAACACAAATGGCGCATCTGGATGCTGGCTCCAAACACGGGAGGAGGGGGAGATGGAGAACTCGACAAAGTCCATACTGCAGCTGAGTAAAAGCCACAGGGTCATGCACCGTAGGAGAATTTGTCTGCTCAGAATACGTCACGTGCGTGGGCGGCGTGGCTGCGTCTATTGATCGAGCGAAACACACCGACCTCCATACTTGTTTTAGTATTATTGCCTCCCAAGAGCTGTCGGCAAGACGGCGCAGTCCGCATCCTCTTTGGGCACAGAAGTTATTTTTGAAATTTCTCAACAAGCACTCTGCACTCATCTAGTTAACGGACAATTATTTAGCAAAATAATAGAGAAAACTGTTAATAGAACTAGACGAAATCTTCCAGTGTAACATCAAGAATTAGAAAAAAGAAAAGAAGTGGTGAGTTAGAACAGCGATAAAAAAGAAGAAAACTGCATGGTAGAACTTGGGTCTAATAATAGCTGCACCAGGCCTCGGGGCCAAAGCGACATTTCTTTGACCACAAAATGGCGGTCGATAGTGTCCTCACTGATTACAGTTTATGGGCGATTTTAAATGGTTTCATCATCATTACCGTATTGACCGCAAACAAGTGTTATCGATTAAACACTTTTTCTCTTTTTTTAACTCCTGGGAAAATGACGGAGGTACCGGACGACGTGAGGGTGGGAGTGTAATGCAAGGTGTCTGACTGAGAAGGTGAGGCAGGCAGACATCAGTTTTTTTAACGGTTGTGTTGCAGTTTAACGTCGTACAATTGAAACAAATGTTCACAGCCATCGATGTAGAAAAAAAATATATTAGGTGAAATAAACTGATGGAGTCAATAGAAAGCTATTAGCAATTGTATATCATTGCGTGTCTGTGAGTGCTTGTGCCTTGGTTTGTGAAAGATATCTACAGAGAGAGAATGCTCATGCATGTCTTAGTGTGGTATACTGTTATATAACAGAATTATATAAATATAGCTACTGTATTTGCTTGTGTCAATGTTTGTGATATATATATATAGAAAGATTATGAGTGTGTGCGCGCATGTGTGCTCGTGAATGTGTTTTTGTGATATAGATATATACAGTGTGTGTATGGTGCATGTGTGCTTATACATGTTTGTGTGATTAGAGAGAGTGTGTGTTGAAGTGATTGCTTGCCGGCGGTGTAAACAGATGCGGAGGAGTGGAAGGTCCACTGGCGGTATGATGCATGATACAAATACAAACAAACAACTCGGTTCCCTCGACGCTGATCGTCATACAATTTTAAAATGGCTCGCACACAAAAACACACAAAATTCGAAATAAAAGCAAGAATAACGTAGACAGAAATTAGATATTGAAATAAAAAAGCGAGGCAACAATCTAAATATGTTAGTGCAAAAAGAAACAAAGGGAAAAGGAACAACAAAAAGGATAAACAGGTCAATAGCCAAACAGGAAATGGCAAAACAAATCCGCGTGTGTTAAAAGAAGAAAGTGAAGACAACAAGCAATGTGTCATGTAGGCGCCCACATGGGATGTAACGAGCGCAGCACTAACAACCTTTGACGTCACGGATGTACGTGGTGGCTCAGTGTGTTTGGGCGACAACCGCCAACTTTAGTGGCATTTAGCGGCTCCCGCAGACCTCTGGTAATGGCCGCTTGTCCGTTTGAAAATTAGTTTCTTTCCCACAAGGCAAGACCTTCATCGAAATTTCCTTTTGTCTCTTTCTCCGGAGACGTATCATTGAAGACTAAGAGGCCTTACCGGGCTGGGTCGTCGCTGGAGGACTGGGAGAACGAAATTATCGAAGCGCTGCTATAGCTTCTCACACCCAAACTAATCCTCTCTAGCCCCCCACCTCTCACTCTGTCTTTTAAATTCTTCTCTCATGCCTCCTTTTCACTTTCTTTCTCTCATTTCTTTACCTGTCCCTTTCACGCACAAATGAATGTACATAGGTACAAACACGCAGATACAGGATAAGATTCGCGTCTAATAATTAGTGGTTTTCGTCTTTCTCTCGAGAGGATGGCATGAAGGAGAAAACTTTCTGTTGTTACTAACATACCCTTAGCTTTGGGCATTACTCGATTTCGGCATTTGCTCTGACTTTCTCTTCTCTATCTCTCTTTATATCTGTGTGTAAGAGAGACAGAAAACTGGACAAGCGAGTGTTGGGTGGGACGGACACAATTAGACGTTATCACAATGTGTAAGACTATAATTCATGGTGATGCTGTAACTTTCGGGACGATCAGCCTCTGCCTTGCGTACGATTCATAGCAACCAAACAGGTCATGGGTTAGTGATAGTGCTACATTGACTATTAGAGATATTTATTCCTCTGTATTGTAGAAGAATCTGTAAGTGATGCTCAAAATGTTTAATAATTATGCTTTCATTTTATTGCAATTTTGTCTCAGAAATATTTCTGTTATCTTGAAATAAAATATGTACATCCCCCTCTCCCATGTCCACGACAAGGAGCTTAGCAATACGAAGGGCAGGGTCTGTTGGCTTAGTCTGTAAATGTTACAACCTCACAATTCTGCTTCTGCTGAAGTCTCCTTGTGTTACCTTAAATCCATATCATGCTCTTTTGTAAGCCTTTTCAGCTGGACAGAAAACAAAAACTACATGAGGTTCAATTTACCCAGTAGGCACGTAATATAATTGAGTTAAATTACAGGCCGATCCGTTTGGTAAACGGTAACGTGCTTCCTAAACTCGACCCTGACCACTGCAAGAAAGGTTGTCTTTATCTTGAGGGATCAACCAGCATGATCTGACTGCCCGGAAAACGAGTGATGTAAAACAAAACAAAACAAAACATAAGAAAAAAAAAAGAAAAAAAACCTGAAGTTAGTCGTGCGGAAATGAGGAAATTTCGCGAAGGCGCGCTCTCAGGCAGTGTCGACTTCACCTTCTCCAAGGTTCGATTGCTGCGCATGGAAATTGTAGAACCGTGGAGATTTATGTCGTTGTAATATTGGTCCCAAAGACACATTGCCTGAGGAGATGAACTTCTTTTTCGCCTTGTTCTGTAGTGATATATTGTCAATACAGCTATCTCCCCCTACCCTTATAGATTTCCGTTTAAACAAACAGCAGTTCAGGAACTGACCATGTTGCGCCCCCGCATGTTTACAGCTAGCGATCTGCGATCATGAAAGGCAGAAAACTGTGTTTGTTATGATAAAGTAAGAAAGCATTTAATGTCCATCATCATCACCATAAACACCATCGGTAATATTCTGTTGTTATTTAAATGTGGGGATGTTATTCTTCCGTTTGCCTTACTCATATTTCGTGATTTTTGTGATAAAATTGCGCGGATGAATTGTTTCTGCGTATGATATCTTTTATCTTTCTAATATTTTTCCTAGAATGAAACAATAAAATCAACCTAAATGAAGACTACACGCATACCTTCTGGTTGCCTGAAAACTCCAGTGAGTGGCGAGGAGATACATCAGTGTGTTGGGGGAGTTGGGAGGGAAGGTGTTTTATTTTGAGGCTTTAAATAGCCACTCATGTGGACCAGCATGATGCTACACACTCAATGATTCATTGTTTTCGAGAAGACTCCTTTAGATTTTGTAATATGTAAAAGAAAATAATGAAGGCAGCGTTTTGTATTTTTAGAAAAAGTAATTTTCTAGCTAAAGAAATATATTGCAAGGTAGAAGTGTAGAGGGAACTGCATTTTAATGCCCATTTTATCTCAAACTTTTAAGGTTTACGTGTTTTTAGCTCATCTTTACAGGATATAACACAAGGTAGCCTTATAATAAAGGAATGAAGACAAGAGTACAATTTTAGCACAAGAGTGACGGATGATGTCGTTTCGAAATTCCTAAGTTGAGTTAAGCAACCGCTTTAACATATTCAATTTGTTTCTTAGATTTTATTGCTTCAGGCTCCAAATAGGAATACTAAAAATTATTAAGTAATGTTTTTGCAACAGGAAATTTTTTGTTCCTTTTGTGATACCCTAGGTAAGTATTTTTGAAGCCGAGTACGTACCAAAGGCGACGATGCTGTTGGCAAAATTGTCACGTGTTCAGTATAGAGCAGGTGTCGTCGGAACACAAATACATTTTGTCATCAATTGAGCGCATTAAAATTTCGAACAAACAATTAAGACAGACGTAAACAGCTGCCAGTCCCGGAAATCCGAGACAACTGACGGTAATGCCGGGACAGACAAAGCGAGATAACTCTGTGTCGATCGACCCAGTTACGGGGCCTGCAGACCGCGACGTTGTGGAGGTTTTGCAATTTGATCGTCTCAGTTGGCGAAGCCTTGTGCTGTGTCTCATTCCCCTCATGACGGCTGCTGCAATACATCTTTAAAGAATAGTGTTGCGCTAAGGAATGACCATTGTGCCACTGCGCTTCAAAAAAAAAAAAAAAATAAAAAAAAAAAATAAAAATAATGGCGACTCTCTCGTCCACATCTGTGCACATGTTAAAAAATGAAACATCACAAAAGCAGCAAATTTATTTATATCTGCTTCGTTTATAAGATGGCGTGGCTGTTATCTTGGATGTAGCTGAATGTAGTTACTAAACGGTTCTCCCTCTCCCCGTCACTACGGCCACACTAACGCGACATAGTCAAGGGAGATGATCCCGACTGTATGGCGGCAGCTGAAGTGCGGTCCCTGTCGTTGACGTTTATATCGGCCTCGAGGGAGGGTCTGATACTCGAGCTGTCGCCAAAACGCCGTCTTCCAGAACATATGACATCCTGTTCGTGCCGTCGCAGACGTCACTCAGGGGCGAAGGCGTTTCCGGAAAGGTCCCCTGGTGGCCCTCCATCTCCAGCCTCCAGACCCTCTAGCGACCTGCATGCGCATGCGTCACAATAAGGGCCGGAGCGACGACGTCGCGCGACCGTTGCCACGCCGCCCTGCTGCTGCGCAGTGGATGTCTGATCCGCCCGACTGTTTGTTGCTGCGACAGGTGACCGATCCCGATTTATCCCCCCTGCGCCTATAATGGTGTTATTAAGGGGAAACAAGCGCGCTGGGGATCGGACCACACGTTGTGTCTGCTCCAGCGATGAAGGTGAGCGAGAATGAAAGGCGTGCGAAGGTTAGAAGCAGTTCAGCTGTAAATGTAACATTATCTGAAAATGATGAGAGCAGCCCTGTCCAATGACATTTTCAGCTTCTTGCTTGAAGAAATTCTTGAGTGGTTAGATCGATTTTATAGATAAATAAAGAGATTTTGTGTTTTTTCTTAATTATATTTTCAAACTGTAGATTATCTAATGCCTATCGCAGGAAAGGATTACCTTCTCTCACTGTGACAAAAGGTTTTATCATGCAAGCTGTGTATGAGAAAGGCTTACTCTGTAAGCTACTTAGGAGAAAAGATTACCTGCTACACTACACCATACAAAAAAGAGAGAGAGAGGGGATGTATAAGACAGAAAAAAAGACAGCTACACAACAAGTAATGGCAAAGTGTGCTCAGTAACAACACAGTGGACGCTTCAACAAATAAATCAAATTGAAATTTTAAAATTAAAAAAAAAGTAAGGAAATCAAATCGGGACAACATAAAACAGCTACTCTCTAAATTACAAAAAGTCTCAAAATCAAAAGAAAGTCTTTGTCTAGTTTTTTTTAATCTGATGTCGAGTGCCGCTCATTGGATACAGACTTCTGGCAGACGAGCATGACGAAACTGTTCCTTTCCATCCCCCACTCCACCACCACCACCACCTTCTGTCCACACGACATCACCACCATCTCATTTCCTTCCCTCCTTCCGCAAACGTGACCACGGGTCAGGCACAATGACTGCATAATTGTCAGGATTGCATCTGGGAGGACGGGCCGACTGGTCGATGGCGGGAGGCGTTGTATCCGCTGCAAGACATGCTGCGTCTCTTTGTACAGCGCGCCGCCACCCCTTCGCGCCCGCACGATCCGCCAATTACAGGTAAACTGCACGAATGGCAGACTCCAGACCCTGAAGTTTACTCCCTGCCGCCATTGCCACAGTCCAGTAACACAATCTCGTCGTGTGTAACTTCGTTATACAAGGCATTTGCTTTCACAGGAACGACCGACAAGTGAGAAAGAGATAGGAAGGGGTGGGGTGGAGAGAGAGAGAGAAGAAATACGGATACAGTAATAGTAAGAGAAAGAAAGAGTGGAGGAAAGAAGGAAGAAAAAATTCTAATCGTTTTCTGATATACAGAAAGACATGATACGTATCAGGAAAGAGACATGACATACAGTGTTCCCTCGCTACTTCGCGGTTCATATATCGCGGATTCACTACTTCGCGGTTTTTTTTTTGAGTGAAGTATCCATAGATATTTTTGTGCTGGGAATTATCGTTGTACAAAATACCATAGATATTTCAACAGGAAAAAGACGAAAAATGTAGCTATATTTGTATTTCTATTAAAATACCATGGTTATTTTGTAGATAGAAAGAAAGAAATAATTGTGTAACAGAAATCCATTGCTATGCGTAAGCGACGAGCCATGATTGTTATCTCCCATCTCGCAGCCAGTTCGAATCAATTTTTTGGGTTTCTCTGAGTACAGTTATAATTTGTTTACACTAATTTGTTATTGTACTATATTAATACCATGATTACTATATTACTTGACACTCACATGATATTGTTTTACATGTATATATTATTATTGCATGTATGTCCCTACTTCGCGGAAATTCGTTTATCGCGGCTGATCATAGCACCGATCCCCCGCGATAAACGAGGGAACACTGTAAATACATTTTTTAATCGATTTCTTCCTTATTACTCTCTCTCTATCTTTGTGTGTTTTCTGTGTCGGTCTCTAAGGTGATTTTTCTTATAGCAAGAAAAGGAGAGAGAGAGACAGGACATGATGTCTATGATTTCAATCACTCGTGGTCATTATGACATGGGAAAGAGAGGAAGTGAGAGTGAAAGAAGGAATAAAGAGAAATAGGAATGCAACAGTTTTTCTTTTCGTATAAAGACTTATTAGTAAAGACAAATAAGACATTATCTACGAGGTTTATTCTTTACTATCACTTTTCCTTATATTTTCCTTAGATTTTTTGGTGCTTTGAATGATTGTGTCTCATAAGAAGAAGGAAGAGCGACAAATAAAAAGGGAGAAGGGAAAGAAGAACAGAGCAAGACAAAAATCTAATAATTTTCCAATGTGCATAAAGAGTATAATAGTATGATAAAAGATTAGCAAACTATGTTCTACCCATTCTTTAAGCTATTGTTTACCAGTCAATCTGTCAGTTTCTGTTTGTCTGTCTGTCCTTATGTAATTTACTTCCCCTCATCGACACTTTTTTTGTTTAGTTAGTTTTTCTTCCTATTATCAGATAATGCCAACTCCAGAAGGCCGCACCACACTCCCAATTATTTCCTCGATGCAGGCGACCGATTTCATGAATACCTACATTTATGGATCCGCAATTAGACGCCGACCTTTAGACTGACACGCTTCAGTGACTCCAGTCACGCTGCAGCAATCATCAGCTGGGTACCCGTCACGCTGATGCTATCAGTCAGCTGTTGACTATGCCAGTGAGGAGGGTCGTTACCCAGTAAGCAGGATCAAACAGAGGTCTTGATGGGGGACGAGTCAGTGATGTGTGGAACAATACTTTGAATATTCTTTGTGTGGGACGTTGATGACTATTCGATCTCTCATTGGCGTGACAATACTTCCTGTGACAATACTTCCATTACGAGCAACAAGAATGAAACAGAATCAAATAAAATATATTCCTCTCGACTTTTGCAAATATTGACTTTTTCGGTCTGTCTCGCTCTGACTGACAATTTGTTTTCTGACTCCAGTCTCGCGCAGTTGTCTTTGTCTCTACATGCATTGGTATCAGTAACTGGTGTGTGTGTGTGTACTTTGCATCACTTTATTCAAGAAATATCTATCACTCATTTATCCTTGTTTGTCTCAACCTCAGTCCTCCCCCTTGCCTATGCATCCCTTTCTCAGTTTCACTGCCGTGGTCTCTCATAAGATGAGGAGATAAAATGGTTGAATATAGCAGCCATTGGGACGATTGCAATCCCTTAAATTAGCTTAGAAGGCTGTGTCTGTGCGCGCGTGTGTGCGTGTGTGTGCATGTGTGTGTGCGTGTATGTCCGTGTGTGTGTGTGTGTGTGGGGGGGCCGGAGGGTGGCAGGGGGCGTAACCTGGCAGCTGCGAAACGATCCGCTGACTACTGTCACAAGCGCCGACCAGAGAAAATAAATAAATTAAGCATTCACTTCCTTTCCGCCATCCATATAATGCTCTTAGATCTTATTCCGACTGATTTAAGTGCAGCTGTTGCCAGTTATAACTGTCGCCGAGATTTACGAGCAGAAAATGACCCCCACCCTTCAAAACTAAGCCTCTCTTGTTGGCTTCATTTCCGAAGGTGTAAAAGTTTTTCAGCCTAAAAGGTATGATTAAACGAGGGAGTGGCAGGGCGGCAGTTCAGGAAAATAACCACTTTTTGGGCTGGCATGCACAACCACTCACACAGACACACGTGCTAGCACTTTCACACACACACACACGAACACATTAATAGATGTTCACACTCGGTCATACAAACAGACAGACAGACCAATAAACAGATATTACAATGGAAAGAATTTTGCAATTGGCAATTTAGCCAACTCATTGACTGGAAATTATAAAGCAATGATCGAACTGCACCATGAACTGTTTATAAATAACGAGAGTAATAGAGAGGAAGTTTAGCATTAAAGTAAATTATTAGCTTGCTAAATGACTTATAGAAAAGAAAGAGTAATTTTTATTTAATACAGATGACTGAGGCAATCTGTGAAGTGTAAACTGACTTTTTTTGTGACTACACGGTCAGAGGAGCAAAGTCTGCCTCCAGATCGCCTTTTATTATACTTTTGTTACAGACTGCGGCATAGTTATCCGTTAAACTTTATACACTTAGAGTCTTACTGCCAGCAGTAGGTTGATAATTACAATGTCACTGAATAGATTAACCCCGTCATAAAACACACACACACATAAACATCACTGACTACAGATGATTGATAAAGCATAAGTGCAATAATTACAAACTCATCTAAAACTGATCGATTACGGACCATTGTTGTCGCTAGAAAAACACTAGTTAGCGCAGCTTGTCGTACAATTTTGTGGATAATTAGCACGACATAGAATAGCTGTTTGCTAATTGCATGCACATTTTTGAAAATGTTTACGCTTGATTACCGTCCATTATGCCATTTAATTAAAAAGACCACACAAGTGGATGGTGTCCCCTATGCCAAAGTGACCTTATCAAAAGTTTTCTGTTGTCCTTGCTTGAAGACCTGAGCATTCAGTCTGCAATTTGTTGTGTTGCCTGTGTGTCCGGACACAAAGCTCGTGGAGGCAGAAACACCAGTCGACGCTGTACCGTTGTGTGAAGTAGTCGTGGTCCCCCATGGACCTTGCTTTTCCTTTGCAGCCAGGTGGCAAATGAATGCACATGTCTACCATCTTTTCTTTTCCCTTTCATTTTAAGCAAGCACCCAGGTGCAGCTTTGAGGGACAAAACTCGTTATTTGAGCAGTGCTTTCAGGTTTGTGTCCGCTTCTTTTTGCGAATATTCTGAAACTGAGACCCAGCAGTATTTTTTATTCAAAAACATTAAAATACCATCCTTGTCAAAACTAGACATCGTAGTTAGTAGGGAAAAAATTTCAAAATGGTAAAAGCCGAAGACGCAGTTTGATTTATGATAAAAGCACATTATGCTGATTTAAAAATCAAATTAATATTTGACAAGCTATTTATTATTCTATTATTATTCCTTCTTAAGAAAGATGTTTTAGGTGCGAGCAGTCGGAACGCGAGATGAAGCGCTTCATCAGAATAATGCTTTGATAATGACAGTTCTGTCCCTTGAATGACCCATGGCGACTACATAATCTAGTTGTGAAAACGCAGATTCCTTGTTCAACTGAAGGCAGATAACATAAAAAATTAGAGCTTTTTAGGAGGCTGGTGTATTTTAACACAGCGATCCCTTCCTGTGTAAGAAAGCCATATGCGCACTTACAGACGAAATACAAATCTCCATGGAATGAAATCTTAGAAATTATTATACTATTTCAAGCTAACTTAAAGGCAAATATAATGATGTCCGTGAAGTGAATAAGGGAGGAAGTGGAAGAAAAACCACAGCAGCAAAAGCAAAAGACAACATTGAGAACAAGGAAGGAGATGTAATAGAGGAGGGAGCACGAATAAAGACAAAAAAAAAATGAAGTAAAAAAAAAAGAAAAAAAAGAAAAAGGAAGGCGGAACAGCACGAAACCAGAGAAGAAGAAAGGAATCCACATGACTGTGCGATGCTATCAGAAATACTCCAAAAACCCGCAATCGACTGCAGGACAATTGCTGCATTAGTGCCGAAATCACAAAGCAATCCACTTTACAGAGGCGGCCATTTTCTTATAGCAGCCAGCAAAAACCTCCAGTCCTCCAGCTCTCGGTGCCTTCACTCGTGTGTGACCTCCCAAAGCACAATGATGAATAATGAATGAACCAAGGCGACTTCCACGTAAACGAAGCTTCGCCGCCAAACGGTAGGTGACGTCAGAGGAAGCTTCCTGGGCCTCTGAAGATGTCTGGATTCTGTCGCCATCTAAATGACGGTTCGTGTTGAGTTCCTTCCTTCCCTCTTGCTGCGAAGGCAGTCACATAATCGATGAATATACTTACAGCTGCGTGCATGCCTGAGCTCCTACAATGCTGACTTCCTCCCACCCACCCCACACACACCTCCTCTACTTCGCCATTGTGAGTTAGGTGGAAAAAAAATTACACAAATTATTTGGCTTTCACTAAAATTAATGAGCTTTTTCAGTTACATCGAATTTTGGAACAAAATGACATGCGATCAGGAATGACTGGATGAGGCGACAATAATGATAAATAAGTTTAATAAATAAAAGAGTTCCATACGTGTTTTGTGAGGCATTAAATGTAAGCGAATTTTGCGCTCAAGAAAATCCATAGAAGTCCAGAACATCTGTCTCACCATGTGTCCTCCTCGGTGATTTTTTTTTGTGTCAGCAAAAGTTGTCCTCCTCAACTTTTTGCTGCAGCCTAGAATTGCTAATACAGGCACTTATTTCTGGAGCGGGAATCCACACTGAGATCAGGGGCAAAACAATTCTGAAACAGGAATTCCTGCCGAGACTCAGAGACATAGTTCTGAAGACACTATCCGGTCGGTGCACATCCACTCTTTCTCATAGGTGCTACAAGCAGTCTCAGCCATCAGTTATCACACTCGGCCAAAGTACGAGAACAGTTGGACAGTCCTGATGCAAAACTCACCCCAAATAAAGTTTCGCACACTTGCGATCAGCTCTGCGAGTGAAAGCTGTATAAAATATGTAATAAAATACAGCAGCTCAGAAATAACCTACGGGTGGTAAACTCTCTTATCCCAGGTAGCACGTTCTCCAGTACTATAGTCAGCTGAGGTGACCGCTCTTTCAGAATTCCCAGTCATCCCAGTGAATGTCCTTCTGGACTTTTACCATCTCTCAGCAGCAGCACCACCACCACCAGCAGCAGCAGTCCGAGTTCGTAGTCGTCGATTTCAAGATTTCTTTTCGGCTTTTGGCCTTTCGTGTTTTCAACGATTTGAGTCGAGTATTGACTGCAGTCGACAGTGATTGAAAAGGCGAGGGGTGGGGGGGTCTGGTGAAGACGAGACTGAACGGGATGGTCGATATTTTCCGTGACACGTTGGCCACTCATAACCTTGCACTTTGATTTCTGCTCGATCAGTACTACAACATAAACAGTCATGGGGGAAAATAAATTACAACCTCCACCCACCGACCTCCACAAGACACTTTGTCGTGAAGGACAAGGACATGTTGTTGACTGGCAGTCAGTCGCCATGCTGTCACACAATCCAAGGTTCTGACAAGAAAAAGTCTTGTACAAGGTTAGGCATTCCTCAGTCAGTGGACTTGATTACTTGGAACTGTGGTACCAAGGTGTGTGGTCAGTCCCACCGGAGGTTCATTTCTTTGTATTATGCAAAGTTTATTCATAGTGGGGAATAACGGCGCTTTCTAATTTTTGTATATATTTCTTTGCCTTTGCTGGTTGGGGGTTCCTTTTGCTCATCAATCTAACATTTATCCCTCTTTTGTTTACTCTCTCTTCTGTCATATATTTTACGCACTCTCCTGTCCGTCGTAAAACAAAATCAACACACACACACACACACACACGCACACACGCACACACACACACAAACACACACACACATTCCCCAAACCCTGTCCATCTGTTTCACGACTCTACTCCAAGTAAAGCCATAAAAACATCTGACGGTTTTCCTGTCATCAGAAAAATAAATAAAAATGAAAAAGATTGACACCCATCAAAACAAACATTAAAATATTCAGAGTTATGACCGATTTATGTGTGGTTCACGAATGGGTCACCAGACCTCCGCGCGATAGACTGTAAGGAAGCGAGAGTAGATAAAGCACTGACAGTGGAGGTAGAAAACTTGAACATTGGGTGCTGAGGTGGAGGTGGCACTCCACCAGGCAAAGCAAAACGTCTGAAACTCTGACAGCCAAGAGGAATCCAAGTATGATTTATGATTAACAAATACTGTACAGAGCTGGAGGCGTCTTTTGTCGGTGAGAAACAATTTCCATGAAAACAAAAACTCCCCAAAAGCAAATCATTTCATGTTAGCATGTTAGCATGTTAGCAGCAGTGTAAAATGTTGTTTAATGAGTTTGAAATGTTTTAGTTATTCTCATGTGATTTACACGGAAGCTTCTAATGTTTTGTCTTTAAAAACTATTTCTATCCACACTTTATGAAAACAGACGATTTACGGCAAGAAACAAAAATAACTACAAAACTGAGCATAGTATTTTGTAGAGATACTTAGAAGTCAAGTAAAGAAACAGTGTGGGCCTGAGTATGAGAGAACATTGTCCTAGTGGCATATGCCAGTAATTAACAAATATGTGACCGTAGAGGTCCGTGTTGCATGTAGGTTATAAATTAGACATTTGGCCCCAAATTTTAAGCTTAACATAAAAAAAATCGCTGGTGGCTGGAATGTATGTGAGGTCTTTACCACGTGACTTAAGTGGCAAGTGGACCATTCAGATGAAACCATTTGCTTTGGACGCCAGCTATTTAACATCACACAGGCAAACCATGCTGTGGATCTTTGCCATTTACGATTACTGATTGCTGGCAACAAAGGTAATCGGCGGACTAGCTGACCTCACAAATACACAAAACAGAATAATAAAACGAATAATGTTCAGCAATCGCGATCGTCGCTCGGTTACACACAGTTAAAGTTCAGTTTGAAAGGTCAGTACGATATCGTTATAATGGAGAATCTTCTTTGAGTGTTTTTTCTTCAACCTCTCCACAAGACCTTATTACAAGGAAATCGGTATATAGTTATGAGAAGTTACAATATTTAGCTATTGGCAAGAGAGGCAGGAGCTTTGTATTCAGAAGAAGACAGCGAAATAAAGAAGAAAGGAATAAGATGATTATAATGCTATTCTTGAATGATGATGATGATGATGATGATGATGATGATGATGATGATGATGATGATGATGATGATGATGATGATGATGAAGTTGATGATAAAAATAGAACTATCCTATGCAGTTTTTATAGTTCCAATAAGTCCACGATTCATTAACTCCTAGTATGTTTTCAGCATGTCATGGCCGCACCTGTCGAGGGCCGTATACATCACCTATACTTGGTTTCATGTCTTCAGCATCTGTGAGAGTCATTTCCCACAGCTGGACATATTTCGCCAATTTCAGAAATGCATGAATTTTTATTTTCACTGGAATAGGGGCTACAATCACATTTTGCCAGGTGTGCAATAACCCGCGATTGCAGTATTTACCCCCTCCGCCGCCTCCTCCGTCTCAACCGACAGTAACCCCCACATTCCCATCTCGCTCTGTGCCGATGAGGTTTTATGAATGGAATTTCCAGTCGTTTTGCTTGGTTTTTTTTTGATACAGAGAAGGGCAAGAGATGCGAAGGTCGAGACACCCTGTAAACGATCCCTGTGCGGTCTCAAGAATGACATGGCTGGCAGCCCGGCAAAGACGAAAGAAAAGAAAAAAAAAAACTCCTTCGATAAAGAAACTGGGCGAACTTCCCTACTTCTCTCCTTTATTATCCTCCGTAGTCTGGGTGCAGCCGCCGGCGATGCTGCTGCTGCTGCTGCAGGCCTGTCAAAAGATCGGAACGTTGACGGTTGAAACTGATTGCAGCGTCAGCGCCGCTTGTACCCACTGGGTACGTACCTCTCACCTCGTGTCCTCCGCCTCCTTCTGACCCCAGCGCTGATTTCGCAGCTAACCGCCGTCTGCGGAGCAGATCCAGTCTCTGAATTGTATCGACCACAGTGGTGGTGGTGGTGGTGGTGGGGTAGTGGTGATGGGGAGGGGGAGTGTGGCTGTGTGTCCTCCCGGCCTAATGAGACGACGTCAGGCTCCCCTTTCCCCTTCACCCATAAGCCCACCCCTCCCTCCCAACCAAACGCCTCTAACGTTTCGACAACTGGGTGCCGCCTTGATTGCGACCAGGGCTGGGTTGCATAAGCCTCTGTGTTACAGCCTCCAGACACAAGGATGCCTCTAGGGCGCGCGTTCCACAGCGAAGACGATCGGCCATGTCCATGGGCGGGCAGAAGACATGGACGTGCAAGCAACCCGGTGAAGGTCCGTGACACAATAGTATTGGCTACCACATTAGAAGACCGGTTGTACCGAGAAACTTTATAGCAGAAATCATTACAATAGTGTCCAAAGTTTAGGTCGCTACATCGAGATTCATGAGAGTTCAGGTAGCTACACTGCCGTCTGCACTCACGACCATCGCGTGGGGTCGTCGTGGTGTGAGGACCGTCAGCTGCACTCTTGCCAGTCTGTTGGCTGACCTGTCTTACTGCATAAGCTCTTCGTTACATGTCGGATTTTGTGCTTTGATGCAACATAGTTCGGGGCAAGAAACTAATAAACCATTCTGTTGCCATGCTTTTCCTTTGCGTCCTCGTCATGTGCCCCAAATCTTTTTCGGTATTCATGTATAGTTCATTTGACAAAGCTGGCATCCACAAGCTGGGGTGGCCAATACATCGGTCTTAGTGTGTGTGAGCGTGTGGGCGCCTGTATGTGCGTGCGTGCGTGTGTCCAGTCTTACAATGTGTGTTTGCATATAATTTTTCATAAGAAATAAATACAGACGTGATCATGAAACTGTGAATATGATGGAAAAGGGGAAACGTGTTCAATCATTGTTCATTTTTTATCCATCCCTCTCGGAATAAAGTGCTTTGATTGGAAGAAAGTATCACTTTGCTTTGCTCAGCCTCCAGTTCCGAGACAAATTACTACCAAAGGGTCACCGGCGGCAAAGTACAAAACTAAGGCGATTGGCTGATAATATTTCCACTAAGCGTTAACAACTGGGACAGAACTTAATCTTGACTTTCCGCTCCAGACAAAGAGAATCAGAAGACGATGATTAACAGAAAATAATAGTGTTATAAACCTCTGTATTAATCATGATTTAAGGGTCTACCCCAATCACTCACACACAACTACATAAACACAGGCTGCTTGTCTGAGGCTTGTCTCGGCAAGGTAACGAGTCTGATAAATAAGTGTGAGTGAGTGAGTGAGTGAGAGAGAGAGAGAGAGAGAATATTTATATCCTGAAAAAACATATTTTAACATGGAGACAGGCTCTGCTTTCCCAAGCATTTGCAGCCTTTTTTTGTATAACCGCCAGGAGGTTAAGACGGGGGAAGTGTGCAATGAACCGTAGCTAAGCAATAAAGTAACAGCTTAACGAACTCAGACATGTAGGCTCCAGGTCCTGCTTGAGTCAGCTCTATATCTGGCAGTAGGAAATGGAGAAGAGTTTCTGGCATCAGAATAAGTAATGCTGGGCAAAGAACACGTGAAGACGAGAGGTAAAAGTGGATCATATATAACAAAGCAATTCTTCTTTCGTGTTTCTTGTCTTTTTTGTGGGATGGAGAAGTGTTTGACCGTTATTCTCTGAAGTGATCCAAGCCATGTGTCATATACTTAACTTTCTCAATAATTTGGTAATTAGGTAATTAGGAAATTTACGGCTTTGTCATAAGTCTGCGCTATGTTCAACGAATACAGGTTTTAGTTTGCTGAGGACCTGATGGTGTGGTTTGGTAGATTATCTAAAGTCTGGAAGCATCCCGTCAATTTAACTTCCTGTGATTGTTACAGTACATACCTTTACGCCCCCATTCCTCGATTTTGCACTTTGCCCAAGCATCACTTCTCTCTCCTCACAGATTGATCTGTCAGCGAGAAAACGCCCCCTGGGGTCACCTAAGAGTCCACATCAAACTATCAAACTCGGCGAGTTGCAATGCGAGGAAAGATAAAAAGAAAGAAAAAATAAAAACAGAATAAAAAATTCCATCGATTAACAGTTTGTCCAGAATTCATGTACATCGCAATGCAAATAAAAACGGACATCCCATAATGAAAAGTCCAGGGGGGATGTGCAGGGGGATGCACTGATGCGAATTGCGCAGGGAAATCACGTGACTTCCTTGAACATGGGGGAGAAAGGACGAAGTTTGTTATTCTACGCCGAGGTTTACCTTGAACAACGATATCCAGAAGAACAAACAACTTTAGGTCTGTGAGATCAAAGGAGTGGCTTGAGGAAAGAAAGGACAAGCAAACCTAAAGCTTCCAAGTACAAGTGCTGTGAATCTGGACATCAGGAGAGCTGGATCGACGACCAGCGACGGACTATAGCGAAAGACGTTAAACGAGGAGACAACAAAAAGATTTACAACCTACTAAAGACCTCCATCTTGACAAGTCAACCATCAACGGGTACCTTTTCATAGAGAGCACGAGAGAGCACTGCAATACTATGCCAATAAACCGTATATATTCCCACAATATAACTTCAAGCTGACAACCGACTCTAGTGTTCTCCAAACAACCAGACTACAATCAGCGAACCTAAAAGCTTACCATTCCTACAGGACGATGGTTGAGAGAGTGGCACACATTCTGGAGAGAGTGGAACACATTCTGGAGAGAGTGGAACACATTATGGAGAGACTGAAGTCACCTGGTGCTGACACCTAGCTGCTCAAGCAAGGTGGAGCAAAAACAACAAAGCGTCTTCTTGCTTTCTGGCAAAGAATCTAGTAACGCAAAAAACCCAAAGGAGTGGAAGCAATCACTAGCCATGGCCGTTTCAAAGAAAGGAAACAGCAGAAAATAAATACATAAACAAACAAATAAATAAAATAACCAACAGAACCACAGGCTAATACGCAACTCAGAAAAAGTCATTAGCTGAGAAATTTTAAGAACTGGATGGATTCAGACTGGACACGATCACAGCTGAGCTTATCTTCAACTATCACATTCTAATGGAAAAAGTCCACAGCAGCACTGGGATCTCTACGAGAACTTTGTCGACTTTATAAAGTCATTTGACAGAACCTGGAGCGAGAGGCTGTGGTCTGTGATGCGAAAGTATCATGGAGGATCTTCTTCAAGTCGTCAGAACGCTGTAGAGGAGCTCAATGGCCGAGTTACTACTGAACAGCAAATAGGGTTTTCTTTCACACGACCTCCTTCACGAATGATTCCTTTTTCCTGTACTGCTCAACATCTTATTGCAAATTATCTTTCGAGAAAACTGTCACGACCACCACACATTTCCAATGGTGGGAGGACCATATACAGCCTACCCTTTGCAGACGACATAGATACGACAGCAGACACTAACAGCAAACTGCAAGGCCTCAACAACAGACTTACAAACAGTTCAAACGGATATGGAATAGAAACCAGCACTGAGAAGTCAAAGTCACGACCAGAAGAGTCGGCGAATCAGACTTAAACGGAGTACAGCTCAAAGAGGTCAAGAGCTTGAAGAACTTAAGCCACCATTTTCAAAGATGGCAAAAGACATCGGCATCGCTCTAGCAACAGAGGTGAGAGCCAAGCTGGATGGGATGTGGCGCAGTAATAACAGCAGTTTACACCCCAGTGCAAACTCAGCAAGTTCCTCCTAGCCTTATTGTCGTACGGATGTAAGATACGGAGAGAAGACCTCGGGCATGCAAGAACAAGTGCCTAAGGAGACTGCGCCAGATCCTGTACAAGAAACATAAAACCGATGAGTCTCTGTATGGAGGTTGGTCCCCCCATTTGTAGGACACTGGGAACCTTTTCTTGCAACAGTCAATCAGTTTCAGTTGCTCTGGTTCGGCCATGTGACCCAGGATGAGACTCATTCTATAAAACGTTGTTCTGGGTACCTTGCAGGAGGTCGATGTGGTGGACTTCATCAAAGAAAAAAAGAGGGAGTGGATTGGTTGTTCCATGACCTGTTTATCACCGCTCAAGACCCAAGTAGAGAGCCTTGCTATCGTCTGTCTCCATCCAGTTTTTACGTCCTACAACCAGTCCCAGCGGACCAAGCATAACCATTCGTCAACTGGTAACAGTCAAGGGATGAATGAATGACTAAAAACGAATGAACCAAACTCAGGGTATGGGGAAGAACACTAAAGTTGCGCTCCTGCGCACTCAAATGCAAGAGGAGAGGAAAGAGAAACAGAAGCAGCGCAATTAAAGGAAGGATCGCAGTGTCCAGACAAGGGGATGACTGTGACTGGGAGGAATGTAGTCGTCTCAGCATCGATCTGCGAGGACCGCTATGAGCGTCTGTTGACACTAGCTCAACCATAATATTAATTTGAGCCTGAGCGTTCGTGACAGATTTAATGAATATTCATGTGGGAGGTCAGGCTATCGCAAGCGGACATTGCAAAGTAATTACACAGTAGAGCGTGGGCCCATGTCTCTCCCTCCCATACAGCGGACATCACAGTTTCCTACTTTTGGGGAGAACAGCCATAGGACTGACTGAACATCCTTAGTGAGCATTTTTTTTGAGTGCGCCCCTCAGATTGTGTCCAGATTGTATCAAGTATATCTCGTCATTTCCCTCATTTTGTCTTTATATCTATATATAAAATGTCTTGTACATTCATACATTTCTCATCATACTTTATTACTGACGTGTTGTTTAGGGATGTAACCCCTATTATGAGATTGAATGGCATAAGAAAAGAGCTTCAGGCATAATTAAATACAGGAAGCATAGATGCTGTGTCATCTTTTGGAAAGAATAGTATTGACAATCATTCCACACACCCAGTAGAAACCCCACTAAACAACACTGTGGGAATAAAACAGTATTATTATTTGTCATCAGCTATCTAGAAAATCAGGTAGTGTAAAAACTTGTGCTATTATGGCTTTTTGTTGTGACAAATTACATCAGGAGACCTTACTTGCTGCGGTGACATCATCGGGGGATTTGGTTTGAGCCAGTCACGTGATGTCAGTGAGATAAATATAAAAAAAAGTCAAACGGGTGAGCACTTACTCGACACTGTCAAGATGAGATGCATTAGCGTATTACAAGTAAATCTTGAAGATATATTGTGGTATGAGCTGTAATCAGTGCTGGCTGCAGCTACTTCAGTACATGGCAGAGCAGGTCAGAACTCCGGTCCACACAGCATGACCACCGCCATGATCAGAGCTACATCGTGTACAAACAACTCCTGATATAAAAAAGTCAAGAGTAAAAAGCGAAAAACATAAATGAACGTGCGAAACAGAGAAGCAGGGTGGAGGCGGAGATAAAGGGGGAGAAACAATAAGAGGGAAATGTTTGCCTCCTGGATCAGAAAAGGAAAGTTTAAAAATCCTGCTTGTTGACATGGAAAACTTTCATCCCCTAAGCGAAATCGTCAAAGTTTCCGCTTCAGACCGGTTTTGTAGTGGAGCAGGGAGGAAAGGCAAGATGAACACCGCTACCTCCCTGCCTCACGCTCAAACTGTGCACCTAAAAGTTATCGTTATTAAAGGAGGACGAGGGGCGGAGGGGAGAGACAACAAGTAGCCCGGAGAGGGAGAGAAGGAGGTTGGGGGCTGGGGGAGTGAGAGAAAGGGCGAGCAGGCTTGCTGGTAGCTAATTGAGTTGCTGTGTTTCCTTGTCCGCAAAACGCCAGTAAATGATTGACAGGAAATACCAAGCCACGTGACCTGCTTGAACACCTCCCCCACCTCACCTCAACCCCCTCCTCCTTCTCCTGTGGTTCTCCCATGACTTCAGGTTGCGGCTGATGGCGCTCTGTTACCAAGGCGACGCACTCACGTGCTGGGTGTAGAGGGAAGACCGGTCACGCTGGTCACGGTGGTCACGGTGGTCACTGTGGTCACAGCAATGTAGTCAAGGAGGTCATGCTACAGGGTTCGTCAGTTTGGACGGAGATAGACCCGCGTTACACATGCGATGGTAACGGAGCATGGAGAGGTTTGCACGTCTGTATTTTATCTTTCCTCAGCCTTTCCTCTTCTTCACACTCTCTTTTCCTCTCTCTCTCTCTGTCTCACAACGACACGTCTTTCCAACCTTGCTCACAAAATATTTACGCACGCGTCAGCTTGCATTCATATTCATTTGATAATGCAAGCCCCATTGCAAATAACAAAAGGTGGGGTGAGCACTGGTCACATTATGTAGGGATGTCAATAATGTTCATTACAAAGAGCTCTTCGATTTCTTTTGAACATCAAACAACAATACGAGGGAGTCAGCGTTCCGACTGGCATGCCATATGTTTGTTTACCTGCGCCACTTAGTCCTCAGACTATGTGTAGAACCTTCCCACGAACACATCATAAGTACTGTGACCCTCATCCTTGGTTGCTACTCACGTTTCTTCTACCTTCATCTCTCTCTCTTTAGAATAAGTACATCTCGAAATATTTTTTTCTCATGCAAGTTAAACAGAGCTATTATTCCTGTTACAAAATAGAAACACGCTGATAACAAAATCAGTTGCAAAGTTTGTTTATTGTGATTTTGAAAGTAAGGAATGAAACTATGGAAGAGATTGTAATAGGCACATACAATATTTACATAGCGTTGGAGTGGAATACTTTTACTTTCTAAGCAGTATCTGTGCTTTGATTTTGTTTTTCTGTCGCTGGTTAACCTCATGTGCAAACTCTAGTGGCCTCGGATGAAATGTTCTGGAATCTGAGTTCTTTCTGCCTCTACCCCGTCAAGATTTTTTTTCTCTCTTTCTCCTGCAATCTCTTCCCCTATCATTGTGTGTGTGTGCGCATGTTGTTAAAACACGAAAACTCACTGTACAGAAGTGTAGAATATTAACATGAAGAACTTCGGTGCCTGTGATGGTCAGACTGTTTCTATTTCCTCTTTCATTCCTATTTCACGATCTGTTTGCAGTGTTTTGAACTTGATATTATCACACGCTTCGCTCCTTAAATCAGATAACATGGGATAACCTTCTCGTGTGATAGAACAGAAGTGTTTTCCACAGAACTTCGCCTGCCATACTTCCACTTCCCTGTGAGCCACTCTGTGTCTGACGTCACAGCTTAGGTCAGAGGTCAGGAGGCGTGCTCCGCAGCGCCCTTAGATCTGCATTTAAAAATAAAATCTGTTGGTCCCCACGGCAACCGCTGTGCTAACGGTCTCATCCCACCAAATGAAATTGTCCTGCTTATCCGTCCACTCACCATCTTCTATTTTCTTTTCGATTGTCAATTTATGCTTTCACTTGTTCTTCATGCCTTCAATTTAAAAAAAAACAACATTATTAAGCTCTCTTCCTCTCCTTGGCTGTCCTTAGCTGTTCTTGGCTTCTTGATGAGACAGAAAATTCCTCTGGATCACTGAGGCATGACGCTCTTTAAACTTAACTCATGTTATAGAGTGCTGATACTTGGTTATTCAAGTACCATGTCTTGATGGACAGAATGATATTTCAAGTCACACCGCTTCCTTCATGACACCCACGGTCTCCTAAATGTATACTGAGTCACCTGAAGTAATATTCGAGGTTACAGAGTTCTTTAAAATATTCAAAAACTAAATGAGTTTTAGGTACAATATTAAAGATTTTATCTTACAGGTTCTGTAAAATATTTTACGCAAAAGCCTTGAAGAGCTTACCTCACTATATGTCGATAAAAGTATGAAAACATCAACAGAATCCAACTCAATATGTCGAGAGTTCAGCAGAGTACTACTCATCATCTACAGGAATGAGGCATAGACACGAGAGTTCCACAGAAATGGCAAATTTCAGTTCAGGGACATCAATAATACAGCATTGTCACGCCAATTTGTCTTCACCGTTGATATCAGTGTGAGACAAAGACCTTGCGGACACTTGTAACAAATGAACTGCCAACTAGCGGCCGTCAGGAAGTACCTTCTACATCATCAGAACTTCACAAAGTGTTCTCCAGTTACAAATGGTTGATGATTTCTATCGCAATGGCAATGACACTTTACGATGGGCTTCATACTCAACACAGTAACGGATAGCCTACTGTTGATAAATGGATGAAGATGGGCAACGGAGGACTTTTTTCATCCCTAGAGCCACAGACAGGCGGTCAGCCAACGGCTGGATGAAAACATTTTGCAGTATATTGTACCGTAAATAAGCGCTTCCTTCCTCGATCTGGAACTTGGGAGCATAGATTTTTTATGAGGGATGCAATCCACACAGGATGACCACAGAAAAGCCAAATGTCACTCAAGTTATTGCAGTTTTGAGTGTTCATAAAAGAAATTGGAGCAAAACAGGGATTTCTTTACAGCAAAAAAGGAAAACATAAAAGGTCTGTTGCTTTTTGTTGTCTGACTCCAAAAGGCTGAAAGGGAGGCTGTAAAGATATCATCATCTTCTCGGTCAGTGACTGAACAAGGTGAGAAAATATGAAACACTCGACTGTTTATAGTCTTCCCTGAGGTTTTATTAAAAGTCTTCCATGGCTACAGGAGGTAACAGTGTTGGCTTCACATTGTATGTGGTTTTGAGCCGGATTGGCACTAACTGTTTGTCGTGGCCAACCATTTCAGGCTTAGAAATGTTGTGTTCCATGTCTTGACAGCTGTTCTTGAAATGAACCATTCCTATAAAAATGCGAAATATCAGAGAAAGAATAATTTTAGTTTATTTACAGTCAGGTCTTCTGGAGACATGAAGATGAAATATATATCAATGAAAAATAGAAAGTATTCACATTTCGTATCAAAAGGCTACAACATGGCTTTTCGGTTGTGCCCGTACTCACCTTCCAGCGAGGTCATCTACACCTGTACCTGCAGCGAGTTTTCTTTATGTTGTTGTTCCCCTCTCTGTGTCTGTTCGCGCATGCGCGACCGAGTGGAGACAAAACGGAAAAGACGTTGGGAAACAGGGAAGAGAAATGAGTTAATAAGAATGGTAGAAATAGAAATAAATATATAGACATAAAGATGGAGGACACGTTTGCAGCTGATATAAACTGTACAGACAAGAAAACACAACAAGCAGGATGCTCTCTAGACACAACGGAAGTCAACTGCATGTCTCCCACCTTCCTGCAGCCGTCACGCCAAAGGTTTCTTCTACTTTCGGCACCATTTTTTTCTGTCAAAATTTTTACCTTATTTTACTTGTCACTTCATTCCTTCTCTTCTTTCTTCTTTCATTCATTTCTCTTTTTTTTCGTTTAGTCTCTTATATCTCAAGCTGTAGCCATTGTAGATGTACTATTTTACAGAATGAGTAAACTTTTAAATAAACAATCCATGGATAACCTCCTAGTTTCCTTGCTAACATCGATCACATTCCATGCAAGATTTTAAAATAGGAATACCGCCTGCACAGATTTATGGACATTAGGAATATAATAAAATACTCACGTTGTCAAGGCGACAAACAATTGGAAAGAAAAGGTAGCATATGCTAATTAATTGAGTACTTTTGTGACGTCACGGATTTTTTTGGTGCGTGAAGATGTTTGCGGGCTTCTATCTAGAGAACAGAGAGAAGGGATCTGTTCAAATTTGGGGAAATAGTATCTTTTATTGAGATCGATAGAGTGACTGGAAAAAGCTTTTTTCTTTACTTTTGATTTCAAATGTTTTGCATGTTACTGATCGAAGGAGTCAAACATCCTCGTGGAAGTGTTCCTGACCATTGTTGTTCTGAAGAACAAACACACCACAACATCAAGTTCGCTCTAGCAACCCATAGTCTCAATACACTTCTGAAATTATAAAGTTAAAGGCATTTGTGTGTTGACTCCCAGTGGTTCACCCGTCACCAGGGATTAAAAACATAAAAACCCTTTTCAAAATATTGTTTTCAATGTTGGTGAACATGTTTCAGTATATTTACTCCCTTGTATACATTTTAAGCTCTCGCTATTTTACTCTTGACTGCCAGCTTATTTGTCTGCTTGTCTGCTTGGTTGTCCGCATTACAACCTGTATGTTTAGACGTGTTCGTGTGTTTGTTTTAATGCATCGATTCAAATAAAAGTAAAACCCATTTTATACCTGAAGTGTGCTTTACATGCAAGAGTCCACGTTTTGAGAGAAGAAATGACGACTAGACGAGAGAAAGATAATTGCTGGGGTTGGTGGGTGGGGAGGTAGTAGTGGTGATAGGAAAGCTCGAAACTCCGAATGCAAAGCTAGACCAACGGTTCCAACAGAGTAGCCCCCGATCGTCATGAATGGGAAATTACCCTGCAACCGAGAAACAAAAAGTCGTCTGCCATCACAAGCCCGTGGATGCTGCAGCAGGCAGGACCAGACTCCGCCAAGCTTTTCTGGGGCGACTAATGGATGGGATTGCGGGGAAGAAAGAGAAAACCTCACGGCGCCAGCACTGTGTGCTTTTGTAAGCAGTGCAAGCAGGAAAGCACGCAAACAAGATCGCAAACACACACATACACACCGTACTTTTATATTTCTGCGCGCTCTCTCTCTCTTGCCTCTCTGTTCTTGTTAAATCTGTCTATTCCACCTCTTTCCCTCCACCATCCCCCCCCAGATAGCCCCATCCCCCACACTTTAATTATCTCCCACATGACGGATCACCTTGCTAGTGGTGTGAGCCTGGCGTTCGCCTCAGTTGTTTTGGACCTGTGTCAACATCGGTTTCAAAATGAACGGTTTTCACGAGCCGATGGGGACGAATTTAGCTCACGAAGTTCTTTGGGGATGGAGTTGTCATTGCTTTCTACATACTCACTGTCTTACACACAGAAAGATCAACATCTCTGTCCACGTGACGAGTGAGCAGGTTTTCAATCACAAATCAAATCCTCCCAACACTGAAAGGCACAACGCCATAGGTTCTTGCATTAGGGGTCCGGCACTTCCGGTAGACAACTTGGAAGTTCTTGGTACAACCATCAATGAGGTTCGCATGCGTTTTTCTTCTACATTTCCAGTACAGTCATTTTCAGAAACTTATATTATCCTTTTCACAATAATACAAGTAGTCAAGCCAGTAATGTAAAGACAGTAAAGTTGTATTTATTTCTAGGGTAACATGTAGAAGGCAGACCCCAAACCTTTTTGTTGCCTTTACCCTTCAGATAAAACTGGTATTCATTCCTGCTAGGCTGTCAGGGTTTTCCATCCACAGGCCAGAGCAAGCCTCGAACCTGAGATCAAAGCTGGGCTGGTCGGTTAGTTGGTTTGGAAAGATAGTGCTTACACCTTGTGTTTCCACCTAGAAGTTTCACTCTACAAGGGAAAAAGAATGATGAAGGGTGGGACCGGAGTACCCTGAAGAAAAGTCACAACCTCTGCGAAAATGTGACACATCCAGAGTGTCGTGCGCCGAAATCTGAACCCAAGACAATCCTTCAGGCTATGGAGCTTCTCTGAATTAAACAGGACGGCAATCTGAAGACTAGCAAGCGCTCTGACACGCGAGCACGCATGCGCACACACGCACAGAGGCTGACGGGAAGAAATGAAGCAGACGACCTGGGAGATCGTAGAACAGGCGGGCATGACTTACCAGCCAAATAAAATCCTTTCGACGAGGGCCTTCACAATTTGTTTCTGTGTACACCACCTAGTGCTTATTTGACTTCCACTTCACTCGCACACAGCATAACCTGGATTGTGGACCCTCGCTGCCAGTCGTCGGTGCGTTTGTTCTTACCGCGGGTGGACATTAAGAAGTCTGCTCTGTCCACCTTAAACATGTGGGTGGCTGGAGGGACCGTAAACTAGTCACTTGGTCCTGTAACATCAGTACTTAGCGTGGAAAGCCGCACAATGATAAGAAATGTCGTGTTTTCGTGTCCGACAGTAAAACTGTCCTGCAGAAACATTTTCACACGATTTATCGTGCCGTAAACAGCGCCCCCTGTAAACAGCAAAAGAAAGACTCGTCTTATGATCTTGCCTCGCAGACCTAGAACTCTTGAATGCGCAAGGTCGCTAGGGGAGACTACTGACTGATTAAAATGAGTAGTCTCCCTTGGTGCTATCTCGTACGGGTGAAAAATGTGAAAGTCGAATTTCTTGACATCCAGCATTGTTTTCCAAACGCTTTTTGTCTTGTTGCTCGTGACAACTTTATTCAATTCGGCACATTTGGCTGACAGATGGCGTGTTGATGACGCTGCTCCACGTGCGTCACGTCACGTCGCCACAAACTCCAGTTAACGATGACGTCATTGTGTTGCAGGTCCGGTTCTTCCTGGGATCTCGCGAGACTGTTGCCTTTACTAACGGGATTGTCCATGCCAGCGCACACAGCCATACAACAGTTATTCCGGTTGATCGTTTGTGAATTGACTGG
Organism: Pomacea canaliculata; assembly: GCF_003073045.1. Classification (NCBI taxonomy): domain Eukaryota; kingdom Metazoa; phylum Mollusca; class Gastropoda; order Architaenioglossa; family Ampullariidae; genus Pomacea; species Pomacea canaliculata. The sequence continues at coordinate 15,685,707 of NC_037594.1, read as the reverse complement.
CTTGAAATTGATGGATTGACTGTCCAGCTGACTGACAGACTGAGGTCAGTACCAGAGCGTGTGGGAATGAGTATGCATTCGTGTGTAGTGCGTTCGTGCGCGTGTGTGCACGCGCATATGTGAAAATGTAGACGCGCATGACTGTGTAACCGATACATTTATTAATATAAGTTTTGAAGGATAGAAAGCTATTTTCCCCGACTTCAAAGAATATATTCCTAGAAATCGGCTTAAATATGATAAAATGAATTTCAAAGACTACTGAACGAGACAGGAAATCCACATCCACACACGCACACAGGCTCCCCTCCCATATATTATCGACTTGTACATATACATGGCATGAAGCAGATGTTTAATTTTTTAGCAAAAAAAAAAACAAAAAAACAGCTCCTCGGACAACTTCTGTCGTATCCCCTGCTAGAAGCTGGAATCAAAGTGCAAACAGACCTACAAGCAAGCAGCCAGCGCGGTGCAGACAAGCAATACGACTCGCCCAGTAAACTCGTTGGTGCAATCTTTGCCGCATAATAGTCGTTCACGGCTTCCTACCTGCAGGCGGAGACAACCCGGCCGTTAAACACAAGGCACAGAGACGTCATCTCCTCAGGTGGTTTTTTTTTTTTTTTGCTTATTGGTTTTCTGAGACTAGCGCTCTCGTGAACTTCGGCTTGCAATTAAGAATCCTTTTACGAGTCTCTTGGCAGGTCAGGTCAAAGGTCAAAGCCAGTTTCGCATCCTTTGATAACAATGGTTCGACCGCGCGCTTACCCTTGTGTCCCACGCTCTGACCGAATTAACGATGCAAGAAGGATGCTGTGCCTGAGGGGGGGGGGGAGTCTTTGTTTAACGTGGGTTTTCCACCTCCACGCATGTGCGTTTCTTGTTAAAGGGCGGAGCGCGGTGGTGTAGCGGTTGAAACACTCGCTTGTCACTACTGTAGTGAACCTTTGCCCAAGAAGGCCTTTCAACCAAAAGAATACAAGGCTCACCCGGCAAGAAGTCCGAAATGCTATCTTCTTGTAGGGCGAGAAGAGAAGTATCTTGAGACGAAGATACCATTGTATATGACAGAATACATCAAGAATGTAACAATACAATCTGTTGTAAGGCAAGAATTCGTTAAATCCTAGGACGATGCCCGCTTCGACTTTCAATCGACACAGTTCATTTGACTGTGGCTCCAGTTCCCTTTGACCTTTGTTGATCAGCAGACTGGGGCTCATTGGTCGTTCCACTATGACTTGGGTTGGATGTGATGCTTGGAGCTACGTGTGCTATAGATGTGTCCTCTTGCTTGCTCGTTGAGTAGACTCTGGAATGTGGATTGTTCTACGATACTGTATGTGCGCTACCCTCAGGCGTGGATTACACAGTCTGATACAACCTCCACCATTCTGTCCTGTCATCAGCTTATTTTGATTGTGAAGTGCCGTGAGCTTGTTAGACAGACAGGGACAGGGCGATGTAAGCCAACTTTTACTTTACTTTCTCTACAACCGAGAACTCACACTTCTCAGACATGCTTTGTGTGCGGGGTGAGGATGGGTTCGTCTTATTTATGTCTTTTCATCTGACTCTCTCCGTTAATTTGAGGACTGTGTTATGTGTATTTTGTGTCTTACTTTGTGTATTAGCCTTCCCTTTATGCAGCACATTGAGACTTCTGCTAATTAGAGAATTTCACTCTGTAAATGCAATTTATTCTGATTTCTCAGGTTTCCTCCCCCTCTCCCTCTCTCCTTAATCGCGAAATTATCTCTAGGTGGAAGCACTTTCCCGCCCAACCAACCACCTCTTGCCAAGATGGATCAAATGTCAGAATTTTGAGAACTTATTTAGGCTTCTGTCGCACTTTGAGGGATTTTTTCTAGCGATGATGGCGCTGAAAGCACAGAGCTCACCACAGGTTCTTGGCGGCAGTTTTATGATGTCAGACGCTTGACAATCGTCTGCCCGCCCGAGGTAAGAAGGGGTCGTGAACCGGTCACAGTCGTTTATAACTGTCACCCCGAAAACCTGTTTTATCCTCTTCCTCTTCTTTGCCACACACACAGGAAAGTGGTGAAAATGAAGGCCAGCTGTATATTGTATGCGTATAGATAAGCAGGGTATTAGATTTTCTCTCTCACGCTTTCTAACTCTTAATGCTTATTGTTACAAGGACAGGGCTTTACTTTTACCTGGAGAGCTTTTGTTTTCGCACCATCAGTTCTTCTTCCGTCTCTGTCTGCTCTCCCTAATTCCCTCCCCTCCACAACTTTCTCTCTCCGAGTTTCTGAAATCAACTGATGTGCAAATGTTGTACCGCTCGAGTATGAAGCAGAAGGTGGATGGTTCGAGGCCTGCGTGTGCCTTTGGCTGAAAAAAACAACCGCCCTCCCCACCAAGCATGTTTTCATGGATGGTAATAACTGGGAGGAGTGGGCTTAGGGTTTTGCCTTCCAGTCAACAAATGATTCAAATATTTTTTTAACACATCCAATTTCTTTCAGCTTTCTTTAAACAAAGTCGTGATATTACTCAGTGAACAACAACAACAACAACAACAAGAGTCCATATCCAGCAGCGACCTCAATACACTATAATGAGAAAGCGACAGACGACAACCGTGCATGGTAACATGACCTTAATTTTAAACAACGCTTGGCTTAACTGATTCTCTTACTTATCCTGACCTGGACTTAGTTCACCCTGACCTTACTTGGCTTAACCTGACCCTATACCTAGTCTAACGTGACCTTTCTTAGTCAAACCTAATTTTACTTGGCGTCACCGACATCTTTCTCACCAGACAGAAGGACAATCTCATCAAGAAACTGTCACACTGTATCATTAAAGATCTTAAGGTCTTCTTAATTCCGCTGCTTTTAAAAATTTTGTCTGGGTTGTTCTGGGGATGGCAAATAAGTACAGACAGGCCTGTAGGTCGCCTCTGAATGTTGCTGTAGAAAAGAGCTGCTTCAGACCAACCTTTCCACCATTTCCACCATTTTTGTTTTGTGTGTTTGGCTGCTCTCAAATCGCCTACCAATTTTCTGGTAACTGACTAAATGCAAGGCCGCAGTATAGGGCACAAGCAATGAGGTGGAAATAACAGCGCCCGGTGCCACTCGGCTGTCTGGACCTGGTGCGTAAAGTGCGGCGCGCACAGCCTGCAGGTCGTGTCCATTGAAACCTTGCAAGACGAGGTGTAAAGCGTTTCATAATTCACCACACTCTTCTCACTTTGGAGATCGCCTTCATTCACGGCTGCTCGCCAGTCTCTGTCGCCAGTGTTGACCTTCTTCTTGTAGCTTCCCTGCCCCAGAGATACCTCGGAGGGTTTTGCTGTGACCCAGGGAGCCAGGGTGAGCATCACGGGAGGGAAGCCTGGTGCCGAGTGTGACCACGTGATGTGTTGGTGTCTGATGGCTGTAAATGTTTCAGGTTTCTACTACATTGCACGCTACAAGATATAAATGAGGTGGTGTTTATGCACCAGTCTGAGATCAGAGGTAACAGTCAGTCTACCCTCCACACGTATTTTTATTTTGTTTTTGTCTCATTCATTCCCCTCCAAGCTAGCAGCAGTTTACTGTGGCTTCTGCCACTGTTCCCTACGGTGGAGCACTTAGGTTTGTTTCTCATCTCATGTTTCTTCCCCAGCAGATGTGATCGGCGTGGCTGGAGGATTTTATATTCGCTTGGCGTCCATTCGTTTTGGCATTTAAGTTCTTATTATTACTCTCTCCATTGTCTCCTCCGGCGGATGTGATTTAGGTGGAAAGGAGGTAAACATCGCACAGCTCGGATACGACCTTGATGCCAAGTCATCGGGGTGCTCTTTGGCTGTTATTGTGGGGTGGGTCGGCTGCCGTCATTACTGTTAGTAATAAACACTGGGTAGTCTTCACACAGTGCGTTTGTCAGCGTGCGCCTGCGCACCACAATGCATACCTCTATGCACACACGTTTACACCCACACAGATGCCCACACACAATCACTTATAATCTCACACAAACATTCGCGAAAGTTCAAAGTAACTATGCATTTGTATATGCAAGGTGAAAAAGTAATGATGAGGAGGAGATGCAGTGATGTGTGTCGAGGTCCTTGTCACGCACGGCTGCGCGCTAACACGCTCGCGAGCGCACGGGACGAGTATTGACATCTCGAGTTCACCGCCCACTCCTCCGTTCTGAGTATCGCTAGAAAATGCCAGAAATCACATCAATTCGGTGCTAAATTTATTCGGGTCCCGTTTTAGAGATGACGTGAAAACAAAACTCGCTCGACACTTGCGAGTCTCCCCTCGCACCCCCCGGCGCTGTAATCTCGATGAGAAATGAGAGACGTTAGAACAGCATGGACGAGCACGACGGTCGGTATCGCGCAGCCCAGCAGTTCAGGATGAATGGCTTTGTCAGTCTTATGAACGCCTTGTCCTCCTCTCGCCTTCATTATGGGACCTCCATTTATCATAACCCTCTTCTTCTCCACAGCAGAGGCAGCAGCCATTAGGAAGAAATGCTTGAACAGTTGGGGGGAGATGGAGGGGAATCTATAAAATCCACCACATCCACATTCCACCCCTCGACCACACAACCACCATTAACACCATCATCATCAATATTGTTTTTACTGCCGCCTTTACCTTCATTTCTACTTTCACAACTCCTCTGCCTACTTCCAGGGATGGGGAGTAGCTGTAGCCTAGCTACAGCTACTGTAGCCGGCTACAAATTTTGTAGCTTGTAGCTTAGCCGGCTACAAATTTTAAAAAAAGTAGCTTGTAGGCCGTAGCTACATTTTAGAAGTAGCTGTAGCTTGGCTACATGTTGGCTACTTTCACGACTGTAGCACTCTAGTAGTGTACAAAGTATAATGTCTTTGGGTTGTAGATTTGCATCTATATTCAGAATGTTCAGCACGGCAGCAATGTAAAAGATAGAATGTCTTTGTGCGAGGGAGGAAATGATGTTCAACAATGTAGCGATGTTCAAAAATGTCTTTATTGCGACGAAATAGAATGTCTGTCCTAGAATTGTTCGAGGGGAGGGAGAATAAATAGCAGGCTGACAGTGTGTGGGACCTCTTTGTGAATTGGAGAGAGAGAGAAGTTAGGCCAGCTGCTGAGAAAAAGATACTGAATTAAAGAAAACTTCAGTGTGGAATTCAATCTCTGTGTTATTTCTGGTACGACAGCCACTCTACGTAGCCATTTGACGTGTTGGTTACACGACCATTCGTCGACAGCTGTCAGCAAGACGACGACAGCCACTGCTGTCACTGCTCGGTGTCTTGACAGCCAACACCACGTGTCTCGCACTCCCAGTAACCGGAAGTACCGGTCGTCCATGTGGCGGGAGCGATTTGAAAAACAAGGATGGACGTACCATCAATTTCCAGCCTTATTTGAAATTTTTACATTTTGCGAAGCCACAAAATGTGGGTATAGTTTCAAATGCAGAATTGTTGAGAGATTGTTCAGTCTGGCAGACTTATCATGACAAAGCTGCGCACTAGGGTGACAGACAGCAACTTCGAGGCCAAAGTTCTGGTCAAATTCAATTCCATGAAGGACTAAAAGAATGTAGATTTTGTTTTAAGGTTACCGGTACACTCCCAAAAATTAAAATCCATATTTTAAATATCTTTAAGGGTTTTTTAAATATAGAGTAACAAAATAACATAAATATAGCACTTTAAAACTGTTTTTGAGTACCTAAAGTGAAAATTGTGACTTTAATCAACGATTTTGTTTCAAACGTACAAGCATTTAAAAAACAAATTTACACAATACCATAAGTCACATACCAAGGTTTTGGTTTTTTGTAACTAGAGGCACTGATAAGAAAACTGATGCATAAAGCGTTTTGATATCTTAAGATTTCTAGGAGATATAAAAAATCATACATGGTACCCCCCGACTCAGTGTGAATGTGGCAATTAAATATTTAGAAAATATTTAGAAAAATGTTAATTTTATCAAAAGTAATGTTTATACCATATTCTCAAATGCATCACTTTGTAGCTTATGCATTTCTAAACAAATTGCAAAATGTTACTGCTGTAGCAACAAGCCAATCTTGAGAATATGTTTTTTATAGTTTAGGACTGGATGTCAAAAACGACAAACAGAGAAATTCAAGCTTAAAGATTTAAAATAAATATATCTTGTATCAGATCATTTTTGAAAACTATATTTCAGTGTTTATATGCTACATTTGACATCCTACTATATAATTAAAGTCTATTCTAGTATGCCAGGATTATACTTTTCACCCTATCAGCTTTTGGAAACAATTAGTTTGTGTTCCTTTCTTTGTTTTTCAGTGTCAGTGTTAGAAAAAAAAATGCCTTATGATCTGCTTGCCTAAATTAGATTAAGCAGTGTTTTACTTATATTCATGCAAACTCATTTATTTCAATGGTCTGTTGTTCATTGTCACAGTATTGATAAGAGGTTAATATTTTTCATCACCACATAACCTAACTTATTGAAAATTCCACAGGTACCTGATACTTAAGCATCTGTTTAGTTTCATTTCTAAGTAATAGGGAACAAGTAGTTATAGAAAACAAATGTTTATTCGGGAAAACTTATATAATTTCTTTTGTCACTAAAAACAGGATGAGAAAAAGATCCAGAAATGTTTAATATAATCGTAAAATACGTGTACTTATTGTGTGAAAAAGGGGTGGGGGAGGAAGGGGCAAGGAATGAATGAAAGCATTTATGGATTCACTAAATAAAATTGTCGGTATATCGCAGTTCTCCGTTTCATTGTTATATAAAAACTTTGTAAAGCAAGTAATAGTGTTTTAGTGTGTATGTTTGATGTTGTGTATGTTGCTACAGCCAGCTGGCTACAGCTAACTTGTTATAACATCACCCTTTTAAAAGTAGCCAAAAGAAGCTGGCTACATTTTAAAAGTAGCCCAAAGTAGCTGGCTACTTTTTGGAAAATTGTAGCTGTAGTGTAGCCGGCTACATTTTGAAAAAAAGTAGCTGTAGCCTAGCCGGCTACAAATTAAAAGTAGCTTGCCCATCCCTGCCTACTTCCCATTCATGGCCTCTTCTATTAACCAACCCACCAACCAGGGAAAGTGCTTCCTCCCTGTCTACCTACTTCCCTACTTCCTGTAGACATCATTTGCGCACAAGAAGAACAAGAATAGCTGCGCTTATGGAACTTTTTGCTTGACTAAAGTCAATATATAATGGACAAGGACAGCGGGACAGACTTTTGTAATTGTTCATGATAGGAAACGGAATGACAGCTTCATATTCCTTGACAAGTTTCCGCTAACTTGATCTTTGTTTCTTTTTTCTCCTTGTTCGTGATTCATGATTCGCACTGTCTTCCCCAGGCACGTCACTGCTGGCGTTTGCAGTCTGACTTTCCTGGCATTATTGCTATGTCTAGCTCGGTTTTTCCAGAAATATTATTGGTATGTCTGCTTCAGTCTCCCATTACTTCTCTGCCTCCCCCACCGCTCCTCCCTACATCGTTCCTTTGGCAGTAAGAGAGGTTTGAAGTGTGGAGCCGAACTTTGAAGATAATGTAAGGACAACTTCATTCAATTATTTCAGACTTTGTTTGAAGGGAAAGTTAAAAATGGACAGCATGTTAAGTATTTTCATGCTATTAATTTAAATACTTTTATTTAATTATTTAGATATTTTTATCGTGTTGTGTTGATCTTTTCATGTGTTGATTTGCTGAAATTGGAAATAATTAAAAAGGCAATTTTTTCAGTGTTTTTCGAAACTAATTAATAAAAGAAACAGCTGTTTAAAGCAGAGTTGAAATAAAAAAAAAAGAAAAAAAAAAGAAAAAAGAGAGAAAGACAGGAGACAATAAGAGACAGAGAGCACAGATACACAGTCAGAAATGCTAAGAAAGTGTGTGACTAGTCCTCTCTCCAGACAAGAAAACCGATATGCCACAATATAACACAACTTAGATATGCACACAAATATTTATACAACCTAAATATTTCACAAGTTGAAATTATTTATCAATCCTGTAACTAAAACTAGTTATTCAGTCTGATGTTGAAGCTAGCTACCCTGATATTGCAATACGTGTGAGGACAGGGCAACAGTGTTTCGTGAATATTCAGCACTGCAATCACGACGAGAGTATTGTAGCCCATATGAATGAGAATATCAGATGAAACAAGCAGTGCAGGGTGCAGGGTGCATGGTGAGCAAATCACTCACCCATGTACCCGAGGTAGGAGTGCAGGTCTGGGTAGAAACTGTCGCTGCATATTGTGCTGACCCGTGGGTAGGGACAGGGATTTGTCTCTGGGATTATCGAACAAGTGATTTGTATGCTTACACGCAAACTTGGCACCGACAGGAGAGAGGGAAAGAAGAGAGAGAGAGAGTGTGGGAAAAGTTTTGTATCTCAAAGAAACAGAACTTGTTTCTTCAGGAGGTAACCTGGCCGAGGCCAGCCATCAGTTAACCAAATTACCGCAGCACATCGGAACGCAATCCCGATGTATCTCGACACAACATTAGCTTTGGCTTCCGCCTCCGACAAGGAGTAAGGTTGTTTGTGTTGTTTATAAATCTTTGCCTAGCCTTCAAACTGTCTCCATCTCCCTTTGTCAGGTCTGCAATTTGTATTCCGCGGCACTGGCTGCTGCAACTGCGGTGCTGCGTGAGGCGCGAGGGAGGGACAATGAAGAACTAAGAGAGCAGGCGGGGGGATAAACAAAGAACGAGCATCGAATGTCCGCAAAGCCCGGGTGCGTTTCTGCGCAACCCTTCTCCTTGTATCGTCTCCAAACAACGGGGTGCGAACCATTCCACCAGTGGGCAGCAGCGATTATGACTTGTTAGCTACGTGCCTTGGCAGCAAAACAAGACAAGGGCAAGCCACGGAGAGATGGAGAGAAAGAGAAATAAAAAGGGAGCCTCTGGAATACGTTAAACCCATTCAAGCTTCTTTCCTGCTGGAATTAACTGAATAATTGAAAATTCCAATAAGACTTGGAATAGATTTCATTGAGTGTACTACACAACACACGAGTCTTAGTACCTGCACACCTCGCCAGGTGGAAAAAGGCTTAATTCTGTGTAATTAAAGGTGGACTAGTCTGCTTCTGGAGCTGGCTTGAGTTCTGTGTTCAGACACGAGGTGCATCAAGCTGCGGATTCCAGAGCAGCATTGGGTTCTGGGACAGAGGCAAAAATAACTGCCATGCGTCTTTCTTGGCTTTCCGCGATCTTTCGGCATCCTTTTACTGAATGCGAGGAATTTGATACAGAACTAAATGGAGCAGATTAATCTTCACTTACCGACCTGGCACAGGGAGACAAAGAAGATGTGAGAGGATAAAGTCGAAGGTCCAATGGTCCTCAAAGTCATGAAGGCAGAACGCCAATCAAACGGAAAGACAGACGAACAACCAGCGAAAGCGAGAACGTGAACAATGAGACAAAAGATGGTAAAACACAATTAAGCAAGTGACAGAAGTAAGAAAGAAAGCGAGCACACTCACAGCAATAAGGGAGATAACTCACTATAGAGTGTGGACGTGTTCATGCAATGAAACATTGTATAATCTCAAGTAAATAAATAAACACAAACGTCTTTGCCATTCTTTAATATAGTAAGTCTCATTATTTCTGGCTCAAATAAAGCTTGAAGAAATTACATAGTGCTTGAGTAACAGTAAATATAAGACAGTGTTTTATTAAAGGAAAACATAATGGAACCACGGACAGCAAAGACGTAAATATATTTTGTGCTGTAGTAACATTACTTCTCAAATAATCACACATAATCTTTATAAGTTTGGATAAGATTTTGAAGTACTTGATGTTTTGTGGAGCAACCACACAGCCAATGAAAACCACAAGAGCCGCGAAGACGATGATATGTGGGTGTGTGGGTGTGTGGGTGAGGGAGATATATTTGTGAGAGAGAGTGAGGTTGTGTATGTGAGAGAGAGAGCTAGGAGCGAAAGAAACGTGGTAGGATGAGGAAAAACGACAACATGAGTCGAATTTTCAAAATAACAAGTGCAGGGGAAGTGATAAGAACGGCGACTGGCTTGAATGGTTGGCAAGAAGATACGGTCTCAACACGCTCGCCACAACATTTCTGGAGGAAAATAAACGGTTTCATACAGACGAGCCTGTCACACAAAGAAACTTCCATATTTTCATTCCCCTAACTGGGATAAGAATCCATGGAAAGCTCGTTGAGCCAACTCAGATCGTTTTGGTTCTGCATGAGTTATTTATGTTTTTAATGCGATTGTTAGAATTATCTGATGTACTTTTTTTTTCTAAAAGATGGCGTGAGATAACTTGCTATGAATATCGTAAGGATACCGTATCTGTAACCGCGATTAGGAAATGGTTAGAAAATCCAGATATGTGTTTGTTTATGGTCAGACACGTGACGGTGATGTTGGCAGACTTATTTGACGGGTGTGTATGTTTTTGGAGAAATTCCAGACGCGGTCTTTGGAATGAAAACACAACAGTGTGAGGAGTTAGATGAGGTGATAGAGAAGATTGGTGCGAGAATGCTCCGAGTGCTCGCGGGGCTAAAATAAAATGAAATAAAACTGAGTGTGTGGTGGCCCGAAGACCTCCACTGTCTACCACAGTGACCACGGTAATGACTGACGTCATTGTCTGGCAGTCTCACCCCAAACGGTTGATCCACCAGCGCTTTCCGGAACCATGGGCGCGTGATATTTATCAATAAAAAAGTCCAGCTGATGTCATTAAGTTCAGAAAAAGAGAGTCTGTGTTTTCACTGCTGTCCGACATTTCCACTGGGCATGGAGGGTCTGGTAGTTGATGTGAAAGTCTCAAAGGGGTAGACGAAAGATGGAAGGAGAAAAGGAAGGAACTGTTTGCTGTGTATTATTATTATTAAGTGGACGTACGACTATACGAGCGTATGTCTGGGTTTAGAACAGTCCTGCTTCATCCGCTTTCGAAGACTTTTTCGTTTCAGACTCTCTTGCTGTCACAACTATCCTTCTTTCTCTCCATCTCTGTTTTTCTCTCGTGCAAGCTCGCACGCGCACACATGCAGAACAAGGAGACAGAAACCAAATGTTTCCATTAGTAAGTGTTGCTTGATTTCTGTGCAGGCAAACTGTAGTAACTAGTCTCCACTCCATGGTCTCAACAAGTATCGTTGAATTTTGACATCGACACAAAAGTAAGCTAGTCCTGTGGCCAGACCCTCTTTCCCGTGCAAATCCTAAGTTTACTCTTAGACTTAACTAGAGGACAGTCACATCTTAAGCAGGAGTGAAGCGGAAGGGAGAACAAACACACGTGGCTGTCGGCGAGTCGTTAAAGTGCTAAGTCAACCTCCGACCTCAAGCTTCCTTCGCCAGCCTGGCCACCCAAACATCGCGAGAGCTGACCAGTTGCACGGTCTCGTCTTCACGAGGGTAAGAAATGGAGTTGAGATAGATAGAAAAAAAGGATGGGAAGACGTCCATCTTTAATCTGAAGTCATTTGCATTTCTTTATCCATGCAATAGAAGTTCACAAATGATTATGTGAGGACTGCTCAGCTTATATTATTTATGGGAATTTTGATGTGTGAGAGAGACACTAATGTTCATGGTGAACTCACTCTCTGACCGCTTGGTGACACTGGACCTGAAACATCGTAGAAATCCAGCTTACAAATAGCCAGCTTAGACTTGTCACAACTGATTTAGTAAGGCATACACAGATGTTCTGTATCTGAGCTGAGCCCCTGCGTTGGTTTTCTCCCCTTCAGACGCACTATAGCCAGGGATGGTTCCGTTGAGTCCATTCATAATCAATGTATTATCCAGATCACCAAATGCTGTGCTGTTCCATTCTACACATTTTGTACGGTTCTAGTTGACCAGACTCTGTGCTTCTCCATTCAGCAGACCCTGTCTGAGTACAGTCGCTCTGCCTGCTCTACCTCTCCCCCGCTTACAGCAAGACATCCAATCGTGTCAGCCCATCGTCTTAACTTCTTACTACTTTTCCAGTACTTTCCAGCTATCAGATTTACCTGCAGGCCAACATCTATGGATACAGGTAATGGTTCCTCTGGGGCAGATGCGGAAGCAATCGGGGTTCATCTCAGTGCAGACTGGCGCTGACCTTGGAGAGATAATCTTGAGGTCCACGTCTTTGCGATTGGCCCACAGCTACCACCAGGCGCTCCCCGGGCCTGTAGTCACCAACTGAAGACAAGCAAACCTGGGATAAAGGGATAGATTTCAGGGTCTTTCTAGTCTATAGCTACATGTCCACCTAGCCCCATCTACTTCACCTACACCCCCGCAGTCCCATCCCACTTCGATTCCCCAATCGGTTGCACGTCCATCAGCATTCTCCGGCCTTTCCTCTTATAGCTTTTTTTTTTACAAAATAGTCACAATGAAAGAAATGGTGCTACCATTAGGGCTGTTATAGTGAGCGCTAATTACAATATGGCTCAACTCACAGCACTCCATGAAACATTCATGACACGGCCATGAGGATCCTCGATATCTCAGCGGCATGGGCACCGTGGTGCACGAGAAGGTGGAAGTGGCGTGAGGTGGCGAGCAGCAGGCGGAATGGAGTGGACAGACAAAGAGAAGAGACAGCGAACGATGACCGGCACCTACACTCGTCGCTTTGAGGAAACGTGTGGGTGCAAGGACAGAGGAGGGGACTGGGGAGGTGCTGGTGGTGAGGGTGAGGATGTAGTCAGATCGTTGTGAACACGTCTGCACTGGTATCGCTTGCACGTCGGTGTTTGCGAGAGATCGTTTCTTCTTCCTACTGTTCTGTCTTGTTCTTATTCTTTTTTTTTTCTCTGCCTAATTTGTTGTTGATGAAATTGCCAGTTGTTGTCTTTTTATTTCTCACGTCTTCTCTTCCTTCATTTTTGCGTTGCTGTTGTTGTTTTTCTTTTATTTGTTGCTGTCTCATCTTACTGCTGTGATATTCATGCTTGTTGCTGTTTTCTAATTTGTCTTGTATTAGTTGTTTGAGCATTTTGTTCTAATTTTGCTTGCTGTTTGTCTTGTTGTAATAATTATTGTTGTTGCTTTCCTGGTTTTACTTTGTTATTGCACTAGTTATCGAGTATCTGTAATAGTTGTTTTTTATAGTGCTTTGTCTTCTCCGCTAACTATAATGTCTTTAATTTGTTTATAGAAAGACAGAAAAACAGGAATACAGAAAAAAGCAAAAAAGAAAAGTAAGCAAGTCTAAAAACCAAAATGTATTTAAGAGTCGATGAGAGTTTGATCTCTACAGAAAGGAAAGTATTTCAAGTTTAATTTACCCAAGGGACACATATGATAACCAAAGTGGAAAAGAACTGAAATGCAGCAAGATCAGGTCCTGACACCGTCCCTCAAGCCACTTTCTGTAATGACAGTAAGACATGGCGATGAGCAATATCGCTGTGGGTCGTCTTACAAAGTAGTGTCCAGGGACAGTATCAATGAGAGCATGTCCTGGCAACAGCCTCAGCAAATCCTTTAAGCGTTGAAAGGTACAATTCATCCAGTACACCATGAACTTTCTTTCTTTTCACTCAAACACACCCACACATGAGAGCAATACATTTTTCACGCCTGTGTGGGTTTGTGGGATGCTCCACAAAAGCGAAATGTTGTGTTCACAAATATCATCATCCTGCAGTCCATACAAAGTCACAAACACAACGACAGCCTGAGTGTCTGGGGGCGTTTGTGTCGACTTTATTGATACCCTGGGTGTTGTTTTATCTGTGCCTAGGGATCCAGCGCAGACAAAATCCAAACAAAGGTGTGATCTCATAGAAATTCATTACCTGGTTATTGCAATTTTATTAACGCATTCCGACTCGCACCTTTGGATAAGCAAAGTCGCTTTTCCATTTTCCTAAAAAAGCGGTTAGGCATAGCAAAAAGTTGTCATTATGATATTAAAGCTCATTTATATGATGACATGGCAGGGAGTGTAGTGGTGGTGTATTGGGTGAGGCGTCTACTGATGGATGTATGTTCAGAAGCTTGAAGACTCTGGCTGCTTGGGGATGGTGTTTGGTGGTAATGATAATAATCAGATCGAGATGCGGTTTCTCTGTAGTCGGAATCGTACACCACGGGAAATTTCCACTGGTGTTGGAAGTGACAATCTCTTCCAATGATGATGTAGTATAAGTCAAGAGCCAAAGTCCGTTAAGTACTCTGTTTATACCGATGCCTTAGTCAAGGAGAGAGAGAGAGATCAAATGCTTCCGAGAACAAATAAAATATTAATTATTTATTCATGCAGCCAATGAAATGGGGTTTCCTAACTTTGAAACCGGTGGACAGCATGATCTAGATTGATTCATTATAGATGTCAGCTTTGATGTTAGCTATATATAGAATGCACTTGATAAGTCCCATGATTCCGCTAATCATAGTGTAACAGACGTTACTTTAACGACTGGAAATTCAAAATAAAGGTGATTCATCCTGCATGACTGCACTGATCACTGTGTGAAAAATTATCAGTTGTGCCTGCCTTCACGAGCAGTGATGTATCTCTATTGTCCCGCAAGTTTAGAGAGGACGACCTGTGTCAACAAAGGAAATGCAGTTCCGTGTATTGGCGCGACTCTGGAACTTTCCAGGGACTATCTGCGATGAGATCTTAGTCGCTCTACCCTACGGAATGAGGAGAAGCTGGCAGCCATCCATCAAGGTAATTGTTTTGGGACCTGACCACTCTCTCTCTCTCTACTTCTTCGGGAAATGTAAAACGCGAAGAGGTCGAATAGGAAACCTATTTCCGTCGATAAGCAAAAGGTACTTAACTGACATGTCCTCCGATGTCCGATTTTGTTAAATAAAAGTTCAGTTAGTGTCCTGACACTGAATATAAATCAGTTTGCACGACCTATACTGACAAAAGGTTTAACAGTATTTTTTTCGTCGGGATTGAGTAGTTATAAAGGAGAGGTACTTCTGTACCCTTGGGTTTCTTTTACCTACGATCAGTTTTTTCAGCCTTGGAAATTTTTTTGTAGTCAGAGCTTTGGACCATACGCAAGACGGGAGCAATTAAATTATCAGCCTGTCTTCCAGGTTTGTTTTTATTTCCAATGAATGCTTCCATTAAGTTTAACCCTGAGTTAACCTTACCTCTGCTTTGTAACGACAGCCCTAGTACAGCAACCAAAACTGTATTTTAGTAAGTTCGACCAGTCCTGCAACCACTGTTTGGTGACTACAGCCCCAAAGGTGTAACTAGCGGTACCAGCAGCTGCATTATCTAGAGGACAGTGTCACGTGCTGAAGAGACGATGTTCCCACTACACGATCCTCACCGTGGAGGTGAGAAAGACCACCCAACCAAAGGCGAGAAACAAGTCTTACATGGTCTGGTACCATGTTGTCAAGACAACCGAACAGCGTTATTCGAAAAGCTCTTTAAAAAATCGACCAAATGCCAGGCAAAAGGAAGGTCTCGTAATTGGTTCTACGGAATGCTGACTCGCAGCACCTTGAGTAAGAAAACTAGAAATGTTAGAGCTGGCTCATGATGAAATTGATGACCATGATGACATTTGCTGTCATTTATTATTCTACAGAAATAGTTTCGGAAATCGCCGACAACAACAGAGATTATTATCTCATTCAGTGCAAGAACATCAAAAACTCTTGCCTTGGAAATGCGTTCCTGGAATACAAAGACAGGCTAGCAAACAGTTAAAAACTAAGTCACATAGCTGTATAAAATTTTTAAAAACATATCACGGAAGATAATAGTTCTGAGCCTATGGATGCTAGGCCTAACTTGGATCATCTTTCCCCAGATCATAAAATTGAAGGAGGAGCATTGTGTGTCATTTCTCAGATCAGAATACTGACGAAGAACATCGTGTGAATCGTGAATACATCCTGAAAACCGCCGCCATGACAAATCCCTAGCCGCAACCGTACAATCCATAATCAAGAGCCACAAAATCCATAATAACAATATATCACAGACACGTGGCGTACCGGCCAAGGACTCATGGGTGACGGCAAGGTTGTAATCCACCTTGATGGAGGAGGCAGACCGCATCCCATGAGGCGCACACAGGAGGGGAATACACGGCGGGGTCAGGGTCACTTGGCGAGGTTCACGCCGGTGTTCATACTCGATACCCGCCGTGTAAACATCCTTCACAACTTCCTCCTTCCGTTGTACACGAGAGAGAGAGAGATGGGAGGAAGAGTAGAGTGTGTGTGGGTGTGTGTGTGGGGGGATAGATGGATAGGTGGGTGGGTGAGGACAAATTACCTTCTGCACGTTGTGCCCTACTCCCATTCTGATATGATCTGAAACATTCCAGGGAACATGGTAGATTCCAAAATTTGAAGAAGTGTCTTCTCGGCTCTACTCTAGGACAAGGCGGCAAGAAAAGCTACATTTCAACTTCAATGTATCAGACAGACTAGAAGATTCAATGTTACAGAGAGAGACAGATAAGCAGAAACAGAAATAAAAAACCGAAATAAACAGCAAGACATGCAGCGTACACACAGGAATAGGGCCGATAGGTCTGGTCTGGACAAAACCTCGTGGTCAGAGTTCTGGGTGGTCCCCTGATGCTTACTTCTCTGATAAACTGTCCCTCGTGGCACTCGCGTGTCTTTCATTCTGCAATGGTGATCCTCTTGTCACAGTTTCAGATTCGACGATACACATATTTTCATCAGCCCGAGCTCGATCTCCTGAGGACGTCTGGTTTCGATGGTTTGAAGCCCAGTCCCACACGTGGCTGGTAATCGAACATCAAAGGCAAAGTCTGGGTCGGGGTGCACACTTTCTGTCTCATGTACCCATTCCTACTGTTCGTCCATCTCTACTAGGTATAGACTGGGCAGGATCCGCTATGCCATTCATTCTTGATCTTACGAACACTTTCTTGTTGCAATGCTTCCTGATGTACATTCTGAGGTCTTTGTGACATTTTGTCCTCAACATACTTGAGTAGTATCGCTGGTACAAAGAGAGAGAGAGAGAACAGAGAGAAAGAGAGAGAGAGTGTAAGAGAAAGAAGAGGGAGCAGAGAGCTAACAAGTGACAGTCGCAGACAGGAAGATGGCTGGGACAGCAAACAAACAAGAGGAGAGCTAGTTGCATGAAGGATGGCACCACAGCTATTTTTATCTTTCCTTCCGCTCGACACTTCTTGTCTTCGTTACGAAACTTGAGCTGTCAACCTGTCAGCTGAGGGAAGGAAGAAAAGTACAACTCATTGACTATTTCGCTACTCCGACCTCCTGCATGAATAAAGCGATGGACTAAAAGTTGACAACATCAAACTCGGAGAAGAACTATATATATATCTACATTTCGGGGGTTATGGAGGTTGAGTGAGAGAAAGAAAGAGTGCGTGTGTGTGAAAGCGCGCTGATACGATAAAACATGTTACTGCGATTTCCTAGGCAAAAAAAGTGTGGAAATCTCATTCTTTCTTCCACATGTGTACTGCGCATTCCTCTAGTCTTCACTTCTTTGAACAACGTATCTGCCCTTCCGGGGGGAAGTAATTCAGGATAACACAGGTGGGCGCAATTAGTTTAACAGAGGTCATGCGGGGTGCGAGCAAAACGTTTTTCTTCCAATGGGGGACTGTTGAGCTTCAGAACTTTCTTCCTCTTCCCTCCTCCCTCCAGTTCCTTCAGCCCTCAGAAACCCACAAGAAAACGGTAACAAGAAGAACTTGCTGACCCATGTGTACTGTGTGACCTCAGGGGTCCCAGACTTCTCTTTCTTGCGCACTGTGGTATCAATGGCCGCTCCTGGAACTGTCAGGTGTGTCAGGAGCGAGAAGTCTAGACTGGAACCAGTGTTGCCGTTTGGACAAGAGACAATGTATCAACCCTGCGCTTTCTACATTCAACCCCCTCTGAGTGCAGACTTCTTTGAACCGGCCAGCCAACCACCCAGCCATGCACTGTTTTCTCTCCTTTCTACTCTTCCCCGCAATCACTTAATCGCTGTTGTCGTTGATGTCGTCACCACCACCATCAACCCCAGCACCACCATCACCTCCGCCGCTTGTCTTATTCTTTTTATCAGTCTCCTTTCTTCTGTTCACACTCAGCTTCGCATTCGGATTGTAGTAAAGCTCAGCTCACTCGCACGTGTACAGAGTCACAGCTGAACATTTCATAATGATGAAGTGATGCATTGTGCACCAGATGCATTCCTCGCATTGTTTGCCCACAGAGGATGCACTTTGCTGCAGTCGGCCCCAAGCATCCCAGGCCCTAGAAAAGGCGCTTAACTGCACAGAAAGGAGCGATTACGAGATCGATTTACACTACATTATGACGGCCAGCCAAGACGACAGAAAAATGTGACTTTCTTGTATCCTTAGAAAAGAAGAATTAACCCATTATATCCATGGGTTGGTGCCCTCGATGCGTGTGTGCACGTATACATGCAGATATAAACTTGCTGCTCAACAAAATTTCTCAACTCCGATCATCAGTTGATGGCATACTCGTCACCCTTTCGTCTGGTTGATCGTCGAAGCTTTTGGAGACCTGATGTGGCGGTAGAAGTAACTTCTGCAACATGAACAAAAGTTCAGGTAACAATGGTCTTCAAAACAAAAGGAAAACAAAAATCAAGACTCTTTCAGACTTTGACATTTATCGAGAGTCAACAAGGCGAGTTCGTTTATGCGATTTGTTTTTTCGAAAGACAAATCTCAGTTTATTTTCTTTTACATTGCAAGTTGCACAGCTCGTCTACATTCCCCAGACCACCATCGGTATTCCTGCACACATTAAACGTATGCCTTGAAAATTTCACATCAGAGGAATTTGTTTTACAATTTTCAGGAAACGAACATATCCTCTAGGAATAAAACTGTCACTACACCTGGCAAAGGAAGAGTGTAGACGACGTTGATACTGTCAAGCTGCGGGCTGCAGCAAGTCTGGCGTGACCATCAGCTCTGACACTTTGATGTGCCGCCACATTACCGGCTATCCGCAACCCATTTGTTCTCAAATGACTACCTTTGAAAATACTAGCAGAAAAAGACTAATTACATTAATAATTACCGTAAATAAATCTCAGCTTTAGCCATAAAGATGAAAACATATTCGCGAAGATGTAGCTTTTAACCCCGGTGACGTTTGGAGGATTTAATGAGATTCGTTGGCTAAATAATGATGGGAATTAATCTTGAAAAAAACATCAGCTATAATTTATTATGAATAAAACCTATTTTAGAAAGATGAGACATTTTAGAAAAAGTTAAACAATAGAAATCAATAAACCTATGCATTTTCTTCATTTGATCATATAATAGCAATCACAGAGCTTCGTAGTGTGTCGAGAACACATAAGGAAGACAAATCCACTCAGTGTCAGGACCGTTGGATGCTGTATGCTAATGTATACAACCAACATTATCTAGCAGGAAGAAGCAGCATCTGTGCTTTGTGATAGTGTTGAGCCGTTGGCGACAGTTGCCGGTGTCGTCCAGCAGGAGGTCAGGATGCTCGAGGACATGCTGGATGCAGGAACACGCCGATGGTGGACCATCAGCAGTCGTCAGGATGTTGGAGGACATGCTGGATGCGGCTAGCAACACGACGATGGACCATCAGCAGTCGTCAGGATGTTCCAGGACATGCTGGATGCAGCCAGCAACACGATGATGGACCATCAGCAGTCGTCAGGATGTTCCAGGACATGCTGGATGCAGCCAGCAACACGATGATGGACCATCACTGATCCCGCGGCATGGCAGGACTTTCAGTCTGCCGCAGAGACAAAGGAAAACAGCGAAAGCAGAAACACAGATTGATGTAAAGAGGGTTACATTACGCACATTGTGGCTATTATCTGTCGCAAGCCTTGCTCTTACCAGTCAATAATGCCACTTCGGCTTACTAGACCAATCAACTTTTCTTTTCCTGCTCCCCAGGAATTGCTGTTCACCAAACCCCCCTCTTTTCAAACCTCTCCTTTCTCTCCATTCATTTTCTCTCTAATTTCTGTCCCCACTTCTCTCTCTCTCACACACACACAGATTCCCTGATTGCTGCGTGCTGGCGATGCGATAACCTTGATGAGACTGGCTTTAGGCGGAATTAATATTTTGTCGTTAGCGATTGACTTTGTGGATTCCTTTTTTTTGTCTTTTGAGTGTAGCCCCCTTTTCGGGGCAGTCAGTTAAAGTGATTTTTGTGTTCTCGTATGCATGGATGGATTCGAGATGACTGTGCACTGAACTCAGATTGCATTATTTTCTAAATGATGACAACACAACCCTCCATTATCATCACCATCGTCACAAACAATAACAACAACGATTTTTGTTTGTCTCTCGCTATATTTTATATCACACAAGCACAAAAATGTCCGTGTTGACTAAAGTAACATGTAGATGTATCTTTATGTCATGTAGATATCTATAGCATGCAGGCATAATATTTGTCATAGATACATAAGATCAGGTTTCATAATTTTGTTTTATTAGTTTTATTAGTTAAACGGTACATTTGCTCATAATTCGAGGCAAAACAACCTCTATGGTCATAGTGCAAATATCACTCAGACCTGTAGATGACTGGCTGAGCAAGCTGTTACAGACCTCCGCATCACGTGTTTTAATTAACCAATGGCCGGTGGTTTACCTTTTCTGAACTCCTCTGTTAAGCTCATTAAATAAATGACGGATAGTCTGAGACACTACGGTGGTAAAATCTTGGATACTTGAGACACTTGGGACTTGAGACACTTTATGAGTAACTTCTTGGTCGTCCTATGTTAGTGACTCCTGAAAGACTAGAGACAATAGTTAATAGACTGGGCTATAGACTGCCGACTATGTTTCTTGGTCTTCTTATGTGTGTAAGATGTTGGACACTACAGACACAATGCTACTAACTTCTTGTCTGGCAGAAACTTTTTTTACATTTTCTGAAGCAATTAAAGGCTTCAGTTTAGTAAGTATTAGACTCAAACGGGAGCGATGGTGCCAGTCCTAGACACCTCGCAGAATAATGACACTTTAAAGACCAGAAAGGTGAGTCTGGCATTTAAGTAGAAAGATAAATTCAAGAGAATTCTGAAAATTCGTTTTAATGCACAGAGGTTAGAGGAGGTAGAAAACCGTTCTAAGCTTCTCTTTCGTAGAGACGATTACACTTGACAGGAAATATCATTTCTGGTATTAAACATTTCGCCACTACTCGCTGTTCTTGGCTACACTTCAGGGCTTTATTTCTCCTGTTGATGGTGCGGTGTCTGGTGATCCCTCCTAACGACTACTGTTGAACTTTCTCGGCAAGTTAAGACTCCTTTTTTATGCACATCATACGAATCGCTTTTGTTAAAATGAAAAACAATTCAGACAGGATTATTGGGACTATGCTAAGTGGATTGTAAACAGTTCTGTTTATAAAATGGTTTTACTGTCTAAAAGTTAGTTGAGTACGGTTACTACATTAACGTGAACTCGAAAAAGGAAGTCTGATTCTTGGGAAGATGCCAAACCGCCATCTGTTTGAACGCCAAAAATAAATAGATAAATTAACACTAAACTGCATGTGGAAGGCAAGGAAACTCCAGACAGGAAGTATATATTTTATCGCTTAATGTTCCAGAACTCAACTTTGTAACAAAAAAAACAAAAAACAACTAAACAAACAAAAAAACAAAAACAGGAGACAGACCATAACCTGCGTGTACCACCCGGAGCCTGTAGGACACTGCACTCAAGACACAGCTCAACAGTGTGGAGCGACCTGTAGGCGAATTGCAGGTCCAACATGAATTCAATCTCATGTTAGCCTATTGTAAGAACAAGTAATCAAATACTCTTCTGAAATCTATCTAACTGGCCCAATAAAATTTAGATAATTTTGTAAACGAACTGGAGGGAAAAACTACAGTATTTATTGTTACAGTTTGAAAAAAAATCGCTCACTGAATTGCACTTCAGACAAAAAAAAAAAATCAAATAAAAATTAAATAAAGCAATCATACACATCTTTAGGTGGCTGTCAAAATAATTTCGACATTCCCGAAAGAAAACAAAACAGAAACAAATTAGTGGCTGACAAAAATTGTCAGTCTTCTACGTTTTCACAAGCGACGGCACTTTTGCAAAAATATTTTTTACATCTTTTCACACAACAATCCAAGCTACGAGTGTTCATCGTTATGGCTTATTAGAATACTCATCAACGATGATACCTTTTCAGACCGGCCGAGGTGCGCATAGAGAAATGTCTGTAGCCCGAGGTTGGTCTGATGTTTCTCTCCACCCGTTTATTTATTCGCTGGGTCCTTTTGTGGCCGAACCTCACGGGAGCCAGGCATAAAGGAATTAACGCAAACTTTCAGGTCCCCTTCCACCCCTTGGGGCGAAGCGGCAGAGGCTGGAGTGTGTTATTTTTCCATCATATTGCCGTTGACACTACGTGGGTTGGACACGCAAACCCACCCGCCCATCCACAGACAGGAGTGAGAGAGAGAGAGAGGGATCCATAGTGAGGACAAGCAACAAGACAAAATTTCAAATCTCAACCCAAGGGCAAAGTCTCACAATTTTCTGTCATAACACAAGTTTCTTGCACGAGCTGTATTGTACGATTATTGTTGTCTTCACTACCACACATAAACAAAGCAAGGATGTCCTGCCTTTGGATTTTATGATCACATTGATGACGGAGAGAGAGGTACAATTATTCACGCAGCCCGTCCACCTACACCCTCTTCTCGCTAAAGTCTCGTGTTAGTTGTGTTCACTGGGGACAGGGGATGTCACTCCTCGAGTGCTTCATCAGCAGGAAATTGCTTTCCTTTGGCATTGATCACGGATCATAATGATGTCGTGTAGGCCCGACGCTGTGGTGTGCTCGGACAGCGGTTCACTTAATACCCAGCCCGTGAAAAGCGTTGCGACAAAAGCAGGCTCTGCGGGGGGACCCCGACAAATGTAGGAATGATACACTGCCTTGTTTGCTGGTGTCTAGCGAAGTGCGATAGTGACCCTCCCTCTCCATCTACCCACACGCCCCATGCTGTGCCTGACATCCGGGGCAGTGCTGTGTCTGCCATAGCCTCCTACTTTCTGTCTGGCGTCTGCGTTTCTGTAATGTCGGACTGAGTGTCTGGGGGGTCATTGTGCGACATTTCTGTGGATGTGACAATGGCAAGCAGCTCTTGTGACATGTGACAATGCCAAACATCTCTTTGGTGCTGTCGTGTCTGCGGCGTGACCTGGGACCTCTGTGTCTGAGGTGTCTGTGTTACCGGTTAGAGGTCACTGTGTGTAGCAGGGTCACATTTCTGTGATGTGTCTGACTCTAAGCTGCAGTTGCAATATTTATGTACAGATCGTCTGAACTACAAAGTTTGTCCCAGGCTTCTATTGTCTATAACTGTACCGACGGTTAGGACGCTTTGTCGAGTTGTGTGAAGCATCATTGTCAAGACTCTCTGTTCCGTGTGACGTGTGTCTTTGTGATACCGTGTGACGTTCCCTTCTGAAATCTCTGAGCTGCAAGTTGACTTTTGTGTGTAGAGTCGGGGCTGAAGTCGGAGGAGCCGAATGTTTGTGGGAGCTGAAGGGGGTTTGGTGAGCGAGGTTGCAGGGTCTGTGTCGTTTGCTGCTGCTAGAGGGTTTTGCCTATGAACCTTGACCTTTTCTACTTCTATTTGGTCTATTAGGTCTGTGTGGTTACATCTGGTACCCTGGGTACCCCACTATGCAGGAGTTTGAGCTTCCAGTAACAGCCGGCTTCACGTGTTCATACTCGTTACGTGGTTGGTCATCTGAGGACGTAGAAGCAGTGGTGTATGTAACAAGGGTATAAAAAATGAGCACAGAGACCTACAGAAACATTCAAGTGTCTTAAATTTTGTGTTTTTTCCCCTCGCCACGGAGCTAAGCCGACACATCTAATCCCTTACCTCAGGCTTCATCCGCCGCCACACCGAGAGATGGAAGAGAAGGAGGCACAAGGGAGGGGGAGCGGCTATCAAAGCATCGCAGGCCTGGTGCTGGGTGGGTGTTAGGGGTGGGGGACTGGATTGGTAATGATGGAGGCAAAGAGGGGGAGTAGTTTGTTTTAGTTAAAGATTTGGCTGTCAGGAAGGAGAGGAAGACTGAAGCCCCCGCTCATTATATCAGGGGAAGGAGAGTGGAGCGCCCAAGGATGATTGATTCCGTCATTCCATCACATTCTCCACCTAATCCTTTCCTTCCTCTTGTTTCATGCTTCAGCATTCTCGAGCCCGATGTAACATATTGCGGCTGTTTGCACCACACAATCGGGTGGTGAAGTCGGTGGAGCGCAGCGCTGCAGCGCCAAGACAGTTTCCGCTGCAGAACAATCGGTGCGGAAACCGAGCTGCTCATCACCCTCCTGCCTCTTCTCTCACAGTTCCCTCCGCTTCCTTGATGCTGAATATAGAACACACGCGCACACAGAGCAAGCCAAATAAAAATATCGAAGAAGATAAAGTGTCTTTTTTTAAAGATCCGTGTGTCGTTTTTTGCGTCTGTTTCAAATATTAGACTTATTTCATCTCACAGCGTTCCGGAAAATAGCTGTTATCGGGGCATGAAAGCTGGGAGTGGGAGGTGAAATAGAAAGAGAAAATAGGGAAATTGGTGTTTTATGCCGAGCCAGGAACTAAGGCTATAGTTAGTCCTGTAAACAGATGCCACCTGCAGAGAAAGAATAGCCCACCCTAGACAACATCAACTAATATTAAAACTTGGGACAAGGTGACATAACTGTGGAATAGCAACATAGAATGAAGAACGACAATACAATAAAAATAGATTATTTGATTAATGCTTCTTTATAATCATTATGATTTAAAGTAGGGTAAAACTGCATATCCTTGTAGGTAAAGGTGTCCCGTAACCTTTTCAGATTATCTTGTCAATCTTGAAATCCGCGCAGGAGTCAGCCATGATGCCAAGGAGGCGGGATTACACATTCGCACTTGGATGCCCACGGCGTAGTCCTGACGGCTTCTAGAACGTTCCTCCGTTTTGCATTTTCTTACTATCCTCCAACTTGATAACATCTACATCGACCTTTTGGTAATAGTACTAATTCTCTTTTTGTCACGCCTGTATCATTTAAAAGCTGTAATTTAAATCAAAATCGGCTTATCCTGTCTGGCAGTGTCTTTTTAAATATTTGTTTTCTCCTTTTCTTAATTTCGATTATTTACCAAGGAGAGAAAATCCACAGCCTTTGGAAGTGTCTCGCTTCTATTTCTTGTGGAAATTCCCTCCAATGCTGCAGCGCTCTCCTGCCAGAGAATGAGGGAAGGAACCAGCGCCGTCTAGACAGGACAATTGTCACAGCGACTATTGGCCAGCAGACACTTTTCTGGATCGAATCGGAATAAAGTGGTGATGGTTGGGGGTGAGGGTTTTTCTTTTAAATTATTCTACTTTGCCTGCATTGCCTTAGGTCTGAACTTTTCTA
The DNA here is from genome assembly GCF_003073045.1 of Pomacea canaliculata. NCBI lineage: Eukaryota > Metazoa > Mollusca > Gastropoda > Architaenioglossa > Ampullariidae > Pomacea > Pomacea canaliculata. The sequence goes on along the minus strand of NC_037594.1, from coordinate 15,660,236 downwards.
AAATTATGGAATAATATACCATTGCATTACTTTCTAGAATGGACTGCAAGAACAGCAACCTTCCACACATTACATTCCGATATGAGTCCAAGAATGGATTTTTCCGAACTTCTGAGAGAAGAGTTGGGAGAAAGAGTAGGATGATTAACACACTAAAAGCTCTCTCTTTCTCTGTATGGGTGAAATATATGTGGGCCACATATAAGCCACGGTGTGTATGTACAAGAGTATGGGAAGTCAAAAAAAAAGTAAGATATTCTTTACGTACACTAAGAGCAGTTCATGCAGAAAACGCGGCTGTTCTGCATTCCTGCATTCTTTCCTTGATCTTCTATTCATGTCCCCTGCCAGAACTAGCAGTCTGCTGGGGTGTGAAACATGCCGACAACCTCGCAGTTTCTTGGCGTCTCGACCCCATTCCTCGTCTGCCCGCCGCACGGCAAACACCAGCAGCCATGAGACCGACAAACATTGCGAGTCGTCTTAATGGCAAACATGGGCTTAACCTCGCCATGATGCTGGGCCACGAGTGGGCAGGCTGACCTCATCTCACCCCAATATTTACGAGCACTCACATTGTGTAGGATTATTTATTTATTCGGTCTTTTATCTGTCAATTCATTTAGTTATTTTTGTTTCTTTCGCATCTCCCTCACATCCGTGTTCATCTTTTTTTATCATCTTTTTAAATTGTCTGTTTAGAATAAGTTTTTGGGATCCTAAATATCATCTGGAGGTTGAGAAAGAAGTTGTAGAGAAGGTAAAGCTATCACTGGCAGAACTCATTATCTGTCAAAGAGTTGTCCACCGCTGAATTACACGCGCAACGTTGGAGAGTTCGGTGTCGGCGCCATTTCAGCGCCATGGACAGCTGGCGCATCACTCGGCTTCCTCTGTCTGTCCGCGGACAATGCGCAGTTTGAGGATGCTGGGAAGGGGAAGGGGTGTGGGGTGTGAGGGGTGAGCACGAACCATCGTCTGCGTTTCTTTCCGTCTTGCTTCGATCTTCGCGCTTGCTGCGCCACCTCCCGCGTGAAGCTTTTTGTTTCCCTCCCGTGAAGTTTTTTTGTTTGTTTTCCGCCTTCAGAGAGGTCGACCTCAACTGTCTTCACGGAAGACATGCGTCACACTGAAGATTGGACTTGTGATGATGACGTAGTACTCACACGTGCTGAAAGAAGGGACGTGATGATGACGTAGTACTCACACGTGCTGAAAGAAGGGACGTGATGATGACGTAGTACTCACACGTGCTGAAAGAAGGGACGTGATGATGACGTAGTACTCACACGTGTTGCGGAGTGGAAACGTAGCGAGTCGGTGACCGAACCTGAGAATGGCGGCCTCGCAAAATTCTTTTCTTGAAGCACAATAGAGACAGAGCCGCCATCATTCTAGAGGAACGTCAGATGGTATTAGAGGACAGGTGGAGGAATGGAGGGTAGAGGTAGAGAGTGCGCGTGCGTGCTTCCGTCCGAGGGTGCACGAGAGCAAGAGAAGAGAAAAGAAAGATGCGCCGTGCCAGTGATGTCATATCCAACACATGCTTAAGTACAATTTATACATTTACATCTGTCTATTAATGCGACTGTCCATCCATCTCTGTAGACGCATGTAACCTCGTTATTTCCACCATCACGTTGACAAGGAGAGCGATGCTGCCAGTCTGTGTTCACACGTCTCAAGGCACATGCAGACTTCCTCTAATTACAAACTCGGATTTAGAGCGTGCATGTTGCTTGGCAAGAAAACCTTTCTCGGCTTCAGGCATGCGCACTGCTCTGCCCTTTATCCGGAATAGCGGACAAACTAATTAGCAACGCGTCTCAGTCTTGCTCAAACTGCTGGCAGTGATCTTGGCCTAGTCCCGTAGGATCTCGTAGAATCTCGGGGGTTTCAGGTACGAGCACACTGGTAGCACGAGAGACACCTTGCAGCAGGGGACAAAAGCGAAACATCGCTCAGCAAATCACTGTAGCGTGAAAATGAACGACATGCGTACCTGTCTCAAGGTGAGAGCAATGAACCGTGTCTAGTCAGGGGCGTTACACTGCCATCTCCATGTCCACATTTCTTCATGTCGGCCATGAGCACGACTTTCATCATTCCGTATGATTTGTACTCATCTGTGAAGCATGGCAGCTCTCGACCCTCTCAGACGCTCGCCATCTCGACCACGTGCGCAGGCTGAGGTTTTCTCGTCCGGTGGCTGAAGCTGCGGGGATCGATGCTCGGCGATAGCGTCACACGTGTGATAGCGCGACTGTCGGTCTGTTGCTATTTTTGAAAGAATTTGGTGAACTGAGGGAAGGAGGTGGTTGAACTTGCAGGTGTTGTGTGCGCTGGCTTGAAACATCCATGAACACGTGTAACACAAAGTGGCCTTAGATCATGGCAGCTGGGGGAAAGTCACAGAACTTTATCAGCTGTGAGATAAGGATTGTAGGGGCGCGAAAAGTTGAAAGACAGGAAGGGGAAAAAAAAGCAACAACAACAAAAATAAATAAATAAAAATGGAAACATATATTTTTCATATGTCCGTGCGCCCACGTGTGTGCTTGAACATCTGTTACTGTTTTAATGCGTATCCTTGCATGCTCTCGGTCACGTGTGGATGTTTGTATGTAGGTGCGTCCGTGCACGCAAGAGCGCTTTCCATGTTCTTTCAGAAAAGGTTTTCGAAACCTGGAGACTACAAAAGTTCCAGTTAGCTGTGATTTGTAGCTAGCGATCTAGTGATACTACAACATAAACTGTGTCGTCCAACACGCTGTTATCAGTTTCGATGGTTTACAAAAGTATTCTTAAAAATATAGTACTTACTGGTTCATCATTTACACGAGGAGCTACACACAGAGACAATCCTGCCTCAGTCCACAAAGTGGCGGGTCGGGTGATGGTGTCATCAGTGTTGCCGCTTTGGGAAAATGGGAAACAACAGTTTTTATGGCGTGGATCAATTTTGACATTTGTGTGTAAATGTCTGTAGGGGCTATTTTAAACTGTTATTTCATTTGAGCTTTAAAATACAAAAATTCAAAACACGTTTGCCAACATAAAAATTATTTTGTATTCATCATATTTCAACATCATTTATGTATTGAAAATGCTACAAATATTGTCATGTCTGTCTGTCTGTCTGTCTGTGTCTGTCTGTCGGTCTGTCTTGCAGCAAGGAACAACAAAAAATCCCAGATTAAAATTTACAGCGAATAGATTGTTGAGACAAAATAGCTAAGGGCAGCGTTGAATTAAAAATAAAATAATTCCTGTTGCATGCATCCTGCTCATGCGCCATGATTTAGGAGTGTACGAAGAAGCACTTGTCACCAGTTTGTGTTTTCTCATAAATTTCATCTTCACTCGTATCAGGAGGAAGTAACTCTACCGGAATGGATGTATTTTGTTGCTTTCTTTCCGCAAGATTCACTCGAGTCATCAACTCTAAACTTTTCAAACTTATCTGAAGACTTCTATACAATATGGTCAAAATTATGGGATTAATGCTATAGAACTATATCAAAAGCATGGAAAGCATGGTGCAGGCAGAGGAAGACAACGGGGACAGAGAGTTTAAGGGTTTGAAATATTTCTCCTCGGATCAAGCTACTTGAAAAAAGGGACTTCAGAAAATGTCGGAAATCACATCAGAAGGCTGAGTTCTTCAGAAGCTAGAATTGAATGTTTACCCATCAAGACTCAGTGTGTACGCGCGTGTGTTTGTGTGTGTGTGCGCGCGAGTGGGTGTAGGGACAGGTTGGAGGGACGGGTAAGGAGCTTTTATTTGCTCATCTCCCTTAAAGAAGGTTGCTTGCACAAACAAGAGACACCTACGAGTGACAGTTCTCTATCAAAGCTACACACCGACCCTTACAAGAACAAGCGCCAAGCGAAGAAGTCTAGAATGTGAGCGGATATACATGCACACGATGAGCACTCAAGCCTTTCCTTCTTCTTCTACTTTCGCTGGAAGTTGATGGTTTTCGCAGACGCCTTCATCCTTTGAAACTACTACACGTAACAAAATTAAAAAAAAAAAATTTAATGGCGAGAGAGTGGGTGGGTTTGGGGAAGAAATGGGCACATGGCTTCACCATGGTGGTCCTGCGGAGTTTTTGAGCCATCCATGCGGTAGGGCTTAATTGCCGGGGTAGGTTCCCCCTCATGTAGAGCTACATCGTCAAAGGTGGCCTTCTTGCCAGCACCACGCTGCTATTCATGACTAAATGGTCGTTAGGCCTATATCTCACTCTCCAGTGTAAGGGCGCTATATCCCTTTTCGCTCTCGCCCAGGAATTAACTTGTCAACAAGATAATCACTCGTTTCAAAGAAGTCACGAGTGTGTAAATAAGTGGGTGTCTAAGAGAGTGAGAGAGAGAATGTGTGGCGCGATGAGAGTGTGTGAGTGCGTTCGTGTGTGTGCATTTGCGTGTGTCTATGTTTTATTGCACCGGAGGATAAATTTGTAACTTTGTGAGCCACAGCTGCTTGTGTAATCATTACCCTTTCAAGCCTGCAATAAAGTTGTTCAGATGTCCAGTCGAGGATGAATACATAGTATTGTATCAAACTAGACCAAAAGTAAATATTGATGGGGAGATATGTAAATAGTAAGGATCTCATTCGAAAGGTCTGACTTGAGGGTCAGTGACATTCGTTGAAGTGACTATAGGTGTTGCACTGGGTCTGGGAACCTTTATCCAGCAGAATGCATGAAGATTTCATGGAGACTGAGTAGTTGGCTCGGACAGCGCTCGTCGGGGCAGGCGAGTGGTGACGTCATCGACAAGCTCGCTCCGGAAACAGGGAAATGTGCTTTTTTTTTAGACATGCGTAGTGGTGGCAAGATCAATAGAAGTCTGTCGGCGATTTGTTATGAATCAAAACACGTTTGCGCAGATTCATCCTGTAAAAGGACGGAACCAGCAAACCCTGCTTGCCCTTAAGGTCGCGTGGTGTTGACTGCCACTGGCTGCCAACGCTTAGTTCGCTCTCTCTGTATCTCTCAGCTCTTGAATTCTCTCCCCCTAGCCTCCTCTCAACCACACTGCATGCACGTACACGCACACGTACGTATGCACAAACGCAGTCTTCAATACACGTTCACGTTCCTTCACATACATAGACACGCGCGCGCGCACACAAACGTCACTACATACATTTACTTTGAAACTATTCTAACAGGACCCAAGCTTAAACCTTTTCTTTTTTGTCAAGTTGAGAACTGAAGCTCGTTTATGAAGTTTTGCTTTTCCTGCTGACATTTTGAACTAACTTCTGCATATGAATTATGTAATACGTGCTGGAGAGATGCTAACAAATGTTGACATATGACAATTATCAGACATTAACTGCTGCCTACAAATATTATTAAATAATAGTGGTCCAGATGCCATCAAATATTAACTGTTGGACGCCTGTTACTGTCTTCAAATCAACAGAACAATAACAGCTGGCTGTCTGGCAATGTCCATCCTTACCTTTGCAGCATTAACGGCCATCATCATGATGACCAAATGTTGCACAGGACAAGCTGCCTCCACAGACCAGTGTAGTGGAGGCTGAAAGTGCCACCGTACTTATGCCGATGTTCCTGCCTATGTACGCATGGGTGAAGTCGAAATTGGCTTCATCAGAGAGGTCTGCCCTTTGCACCCCACTCCACCTGCCCCCCGGCACCCTCTTGGAGCCGCACGCGCAGTGGCAACATCGGCGAACTCTTCGTCCCTCTGGAAGCTCAGCCTCTCTGTGCTTGTGGACAGAGGGCAGTGAGAGTGAAGAATTTTTTTTTCATTGGCAAGCATCGCTTTTTCCGGACCTTGAGGCGTATTTCCTCGCGGAAGTCAAACACCAGCCAGACGTTTAGAGAAATAACTTTGTCAGATGAAATGAGTGATTTTTCTCCCGACGAAGGGCTCAGTCCTTAAGCTCATGGGAAATCAAGTTTAATTTAGCACAGAGAGAGAGAGGGAGGGCAGAAAGAGTTTTCGAGATAGAGAGAGCTTTACCTTTATCCTGAGGTCGCTTTGTCAGCTCCGGCAATTTCAACCAACAAAAGGAAAGGGCAATATTCCTTTGTATTCATCATCAGCTTAAAAGACGAACGGAATTTAAGTTTCAAGCTATCAGTTGATTGTTATTTTGTCAAAGACCCTCGCTGGCACAGACTTTTCAAGAATGATGAGAAACGGGTGTTTCTTCCCCTAGTAAGCAGTGCATGTCTGTAGTTATTATGTTCAGTGGTTAAACAGACCAGACTTTGGGGGATTTTTTTTTCTGGGGAGATTATGGTGCTGGATGTTGGTAAGTAGAAGATTAAGAATATTAAGCTGCAGTTAAAATTGAAGTGAGCTTTATGTAGTGTGTGTGCAGCACTGTCTAAAGACAAAGCACACCTACATGCTTTGTATACAATATCACAGTTCAGTAATCGCGTGTACACTAAAACATGAATGTAATCACACACACATACCATGATTTAATTCAGATAATTTATATGAATGAAGACAACATGTCTAGACGGCGCAATTGTCGCAGTGAGTTTTGGCAGACAGACAGTATGAATGAATTCGATAAATAGAGTTGATGCTGATATGCATTTTTTCCTAAAATTGTTCTCTCCATTTCTCAGTTTCTTCAGTTCTGTGTCTCTCTAAAAACTGATGCCACAAGAGCAGCAATATTTGTTGTGGAATGTTAGACTGTACAAGAAGCATTGGAACCAACGAGGACGAGCTTATGTAGTTATGCAAATGTGCACATACTCGTACACAGGTGTAGACCTTTCTTGATTTATTGTATATATATCTATCATTATGCGACAATAACACCAGTTTAGTACTTGTCTGGTATTCATTTCCCGAGCAGACAGAATGCACATGTGGACAGAAACAAAACAAAACACTGGCTAACAAACATAAAAGCATGAATTTGCCTTGCCACGCATGACTGACTCACCGCCACTCAAGACATGCATAAGTGGCGAGCTATGTCAATCCAGTCCCTCCTCTCAGTCAATCCAGTCCCTCTACTACCAGTTCCAGACGATTATCAGCTAGATAACAACGGTTGAGGAATGAAGGAATGATGAATGAACATATAAACGAAATGAACAGACCGAAAAGTATGGCTAATCCCATGTATCTCTCAATGCACTGTGAGGTTTTAACTTTTTAGCAGTCATGCTAATGAACAGCGAATTAATAATGCAAAAAAAGCCAGTCACGTGGCCACTTTCATCGACGAGGACCCGCCGGTGTGTGAAGGCGTCGTCACCTACCCGGGGAACGTCCGGCCGTCCGCACAGACAGCCGCACAAGAGTTTGACACGTTTACTTACACAGCAACATAGTCCTCGCTTCGCTGGGTGCCAAAGCCTTCTGGCTCCGCGGATGAATTCTTGGCAGAGCCATCCGAGCCGTCAATTGACTAACCGAATTTTCTCCCCTCTTCTCACACCTTTGTACCTTTGCTTTACTCCCTTTTGTGTCCTCCGCCCTACTTCTGAGATTACTGTAGTTGAATTTTCAACGTGTAGATGCCTTTAGCATTGGGTAACGGGTATGTTATTGTTGATTATGATATCATCATCATCATCATCATCATCATCATCATCATCATCATCATCATTGTGCAGCTTGGGTATATTTAGGGGATGTGTGGACAAAGGAAAGGAGGTGTAAAGATGTGGAGGGAAGAACTCTTTGTTTGTGTTGGTGGCTTGCCCACCATCTGAATATTCTAGACGCAGCTAATTTCGGACCACGAAGAAGACAAGCTGATCTTGTGATTTTCGTGCACACAGAAATCGAGAGGAACTAGTGCCTCACGCGCAGTGAATAATGGTGGTTTGTCACCATCCCGTGCAGTCTAAGAAGTGCTAGGTAAGATTATGTTCTTACTTTTTTACCATGTGATTTGTCAGGTTTTTTTTTTTATACTTAAAACAGAGATTTGGTCACAAAAAGTAATTATTTCACCAAAGCTATATTTTAAAAATGAAATATTTTAAATCTGTCGCCAGAATAATTTAATAGATCCGTTTAACCAAAAAACGTAGAGTTCCTTTTGATAAATGACATTTGGCTATGTGTAAGAGATTAGCCGTTGAACTCTGAGAAATGTGTGAGTGTGATGCCTTCGTTGTTTACAAAAGAAAACAAAAGAAGATTTTTTCAGAAGGCTAATCTGTTTCAAGTAGCATGGCCAATAAGCTCATTCCCTTTGTGAATGTGCTGCTTAGGTCTCATTAATGTTTTGGAGAGGGCAGTCGTTGGCCAAATCTTTAAGACGGATTTATATAAGCCTCTTGTGGTAATGAAGAGCCTTAGAGAGTTTACAAGGGATGTTTTTCTCCAAGAACATATAGCTGACAGGAGTATTCAAGAGGGGCAACACAAGACAGGACGTGTAAGGGCAGTACGATTTATAAACATCTAAAATATTTTGAAAAATTTGGTTGAGCAATCGCTTGTGTGATAGTTTGTACAGGTTCTACATACGCAGGACAACTCTTCGTTTTTGTCCAGACTCGCCATTCAGAAGTCGCACAAGAGACAACAAATCCAATTGGAAGACCTGGACCACCCATAGATGCGTCCTCTTGACGTCTGCTTGTTCGTGCATCACACAAATCTTGCTACAGACAACAAGAGTAAAACAATATGTCTGCAGACTTCCACTTTTCATCGAATGTTGGTAGATTTCCTGACAGTTATGAACGTCTTACCAGCATTCCGTCGTCACCCCAACACAACTACTACATCTTCGCCCACGCTTCCACTGCTGTCGTCGTTGACTGACGACATTATTGCCTTGAAAGCTTTCTCCGCTTTCACCCTCAGTCTAGCCAGAACTCAGAAGTTCGCTTCATTTCCCTTACGCGTCTTTCGTTTTCCCCCAGTCTCTATTCACTATCGTCTTCATCAATGCTGTGGTACAGAATTCCCGTCTTTAAAGACTGTGTACTTGCATGCAATGGCCTCGCGCCTGTACAATCCAAGCATCTTCCTTGTCTTTGTCTTCCTGTTCTCTGTATCTGCTGCTGCTGTTGGACGCAGCTCTTTGACATTTTATTTTTAAAAAATGTGGCGTAGTAACTGTCCTCTTCTGAACCTTGTTTGTCACGATTGACCTAGGCTGCAGTTTGTCGACTTCAAAGACCTTGGCAATGATTGAGCAGCTGGATAAAGAGAAGGTGCACGTTTGTGTACACTGGCAACCAACAAACAATTAACACTGCATGCTCTTCTTGCCAACCCCTCGGCGGAATTGTCGTTAGGGTCATTGCTTACATATTAAACAACCCGATACCTTGATCCTGGAGGCTAATCCTCTTGGAAGGGAGTGTATTCATGAACTCTCATCCGTGACCCCTGACCTGCTGTCTCTACTATTTGTCATCTGTCGTCAGTAGTCTAAACCTGCCACTACCTCATCCAGTCAACGTGTATCCGTCCACACAGCTGTCCAAACTTCCACCAGAGAATTTCAGCTTTATCATTCAGTTTCTTCAAGTTTGTACGATTATGAAAGTTTCAAGCATTATGCCGACCTACCAGGGGCCTTCATTATGAATCGAGGGTAAGTCGCTGACCTGGGGCAAGGTTGAGAACAAGGATAAGCGGCTTGTATTCAAAGTTATAAAGCGATGTTGAGATGTTTGACCCCCTAGAGCCACATAAAGCGGTGGCAAAGATGCCCTGGAGTCAAGAAACACAGAGCAGTGCCCTGGAGGACACGATTATTCTCGCTTCATAACGACGGTCCCTGGAGGATCCCGACTGTGCTCAGGTCACCGACCTCTTCCTCCGCACGAACTGTGGACGTCAGGGTTGAGTGGCAGTGACAAAGACAGCCTCCCAAGCTGAGGGTCAGTGTATATATTTACCAACCCTACATCCCTCAAAATGTAACGCTTAGTTTGTTGTAACAGATATTCCTTGCACGTGCGTTTAGTTTGTTTATGTTTACAACGTTGTATATATATAGACGTACAAGTAGTGGCAGCTGTAAGTCTGTACTACGAAAGCATCGTTAAGACATGTTCTTTATGCAATGTCCCTGACAAATAAATTCTTCTCATCTTACTATAAAAGTAGATTGATAAAGGTCAGTTGAGAAAAAGATGCTCGAGCAATAAATACGCTCACAAACAAAAATACATTTTATAATTCACTGCCAGTTCAACCACTATACACCTTTATACCTTTATCTTAACCTTTAGAGAGCAAGAAAGAAACAAAGAAACAAAAAACAGGAAAGAAAACAAAGCAGCCTTGATACATTGTGTGAAAACAAACGAAGTGACGGTGCTGTGGTCTGCGTTGCTGGTGCTGCTGGTGATGGTGCTCCTGTAGAGCGGCGACGACTGGCATCGTGGAGAACTTGATTGCTGCTACAGTACCATCTTGGACTCGCATGGCTAACTGTACTTACTTGTGGAAAGTGAGCGCGCGCGACATTGTGTATGTGTGTCCGAGCGTGTGTATGCCCTAATGTGTGTCTGTGTGTGTGTGACTGTGTCCGCGCGTGTCTATGCCGCTAATGTATGTCTGTGTGTGTGTGACTGTGTCCGCGCGTGTCTATGCCGCTAACAAGGCGCACAGGCCTCTCATCGCCTCGTCCACAGCTCGGAGCGTTGCCGCGCGTGCTGCGGCTCGACCTGCGCAGCGCTGTTTGCTGCCGGACCTGCTGTACAGCACCGCCGGCCAGTGGAGGGCACGTGCACGCCACTCTGTTGTGGAAGACTGGAGGTGGCGAGGCCAGCCCGGCAACCACTACACAACTAACCCAGTCATGTGCGCGCCGCGTCTGTCGTGCTGCAGGCCACACACAAGCTTCACATGCAGCACCACCACAACCACCACCAGCAGCAGCAGCAACATCGTCACTTCTTTTCTCGGCGAGAAACCGTGACGTGCGGCCTGGGCTGGTGACAACTTGGATGTGACCGAGGCAATAGTTTGACTTTGTTCCCCAGTGTCCACTTCACAAGTTTCTAGATGATAAGAACCTGTAAGTATGATGACTGTGAGATTTGTTTAGAGGAAAAAGATGATGTGCCGAAAGGAGAAATTTAGCGAAGGTTGACAGCCTGTATGTTTGTGACAGGATGCTTGGACTTCCCACCAGGTGTCGCAATGTCCGTATGAGTGTCAAAGCGACAGTTGCAAACCAGGTTTTGACTTTTTTCTCTTGTTATTTCGATGTGGCTGGAAGTTAGCATGTATTAATTCATCTTTCGCCTGGCTGACGAGTTGCACGGACTGATGGAATATTTGACAGAAAACATTTAACTTGTGGTATTTACACTGCCTTCTGACAGCAACATCGATTTTTTCCCCTCATATCGAAACATTTTCCTTTTTATTCTTCCTTGTCTTTTCATTTCATGTTGTTTTGTTTTATTTTCCTAAAACTATAATCTCCGTAGATGTTTTTCCTGATGTTGTTTATTTACGAAAAGCAGTAGTTTTAGAAATAGGTTATCTGTTGTTACATCAGTCTACATGTAGGTATTTGTTTCTCTTTAGTTAAACTTTGATTCGATCTTAGCTTCATTTGATGACCTGCACTCACTACTGCTTCTTTTCCACCGAGGCGACATTTACCTTGTTTTGTCATGCAAGTAGATGTGATGTAAGTGTGGGACTGAACGCCAAGAAAAGCAATTTTACTTCGAGCATCAGTTAGAAGATGATCGTGAGATTCGATTGCTGTTGCGAGGAGGCTGCTTACAACCCGCGCTCACTACCAGAAGCAGATGGCGGATAAATCAGCATGAGCGAGTAGGCACAACACGGAGAGAGAGCAGACAAGGATGGAAATGGAATGAAAAGGAGCCTTGACAACAGAGATTGTGGACTGAGTCATCTGTCGATTTTAGACGAGCACTTAATGATGCGTGTCCATGCAGGCTGCAATCGGCTCCGCAGTTAGCGCCCAACCCCTCCTTCCACGGACTCCTTCATCCTCCCCCACTCGTCCCTTCCATCCTTGGGAGGATTATTTCTGAAGGCAAAAATGTTTGTCTTTTTTCAATATTTCACGCGAAATAACGAATTTCCAACACCCACTCACCCCCGTCAGTATTTTAAGTTACGGTACATTTGATGATAGCTTGTTGATTTGTTGTCTTTTCTCCCCCACACCTGGCGTGAAGCCGGTTTCAAACTCCAGATGTTCAGGTAATAATACACATTTCATTTAACACCCGGCTGTTGCTGCTGATGGGTATGATGATGATGAGTGGCTGTTTGTGATGGTGGGCGAGGTGGTGTGATGATATTGGCGATGACGGTGTTGTGATGATTCGTCCTTTCGGCTATTTCCTTTTTTTCCCTTCAAATACCGCCATTTCCTTCATTCCGTCTACAGAATGTCACGGTGATGACAAGCAACAGCCACAGCAGTCATCCTACTCAAGTCTGGAATAACAAGAAAGGAAATAAAAACACACTGAAATAATAGAGAACTGTGGAAAAGGAAGTGTTGGCCACCCCGGGTGGCGCCGACACGCCTGGCCACGCTCTGTGTGCGCACGTGGTTCGTGATGGCGTTGAACAACGACGACACTGCTTGCTCGCTTGTCTCTCTGCTTTTTGTTGAACTTTCTATTGATTCAGGTGTCGCTTTACAACCTGTCCATGAGAAGCCCCTGACAGTGATCGCTTGAAAAACTGCATCCTCTCTCACTTTGTCTTCGCAAAGTTCGATTTCTGTTACATAAGACAATTCTAAGCTGAATTATCTGCTTTTGTTCTTTTTAATTGTGCTGCAACTTCTTCATTTTGTCGGTTGTATTTTATTCTGAATTTTTCTCTACTTGCACTTTTACATCTTTTGCGTCGATCTTGACATGAAATATTCTGTTGTGTTTGCGGTAATACAGATGAATGATTGAGATGATGCTGGTCTTTCTAAAGGCCATGAACTAGATTTTTAAAGTCTTTTTACTACTTGTATACCAATACCTGGCAAAGGACTGGATGAAGTTGTAGACATTTAGTAAGTCAAGCGTGATATATTTACATTACCTGTGGATAAAACAACAGACCCCAGAGACAAGGAAGGTAAATGATGTTCTGTTTCCAAGCCAACAACTAAGGATATACCTTTGCAAAGCAGAAGTCTCTGGGGATCCCATGGAGACAAATAACAAACCCCCGACCGATTTTAAAATGAAACTTTGTTTTGTTGACGTAGTTTGACTTTTTTTCTCTGCTCTAGTTTCCACCGTTGCCGCCCACCTTTACCTTTCACCGATCCAGCACGAGACTGTTAGCTGGAAAGTAGAGTAGAAGATGGCAGACACACCCAGGCATCAGTGGGGTGCTCTTTTTTCAGCTTTCCCCCCTTTTTTTCTGCGTGGAGGACGTTGATAGCATTCTTTACTTGCTCCTTCGATTAGCTGCTATGGCCGAACAATACCACACGTCCATTTGCAACTTGTGCTGTTAACAAACAGTCCAGACGGTCTCTCGTGCGGCCTAATGTAAATATTTCTTTGACCTTTCAGGAGATTTTGCGAGCCACGAAAGACGCTTGCGGTGAGGAGGACAAACTTTCGCCATTCGCACCCACATTTACAGGAGCGGACTCGAACATCTTGCTGCATTTGTGCTTAATTTTCCCATGTTCGATTTTCCCTAACCCTGGATATTCCTCGACATCGCAACTGGAATATGCCAAGGGCACTCGAACCCCGCTGCATCAGTGATGAGCACGGCTGTCCGCACGGGAGGAGAGGAGACAACCAGTGCATCACTTAGGGGTAGGGAGGGGAGGAGAATACAGAAGGGGGCACTCACCCGCTCTTTCGACGTTGAGGAGGAACCGGGACAACCTAACCAGGTGAGAGTCTATGACACACACACACATACGAATTAAAAGCAAAACATAAAGACGATATAAGATCATTAAACAATTTCTTTATATAATAAACTCGTGAAACTCATGGGTTTAAAAACGTTAAGAAATTAAAGCTCATGATTTCTTTTCTTTTTTCAATGATTTATTCACACATATCTATAATTTATATGTTATAAATATATGTGTAGACAGCACTTTCCAAACATATTCAACCATAACTTAACAATAATTGATAGACAAAAAGTAATATATATATATGTCACCTGTTCATGTATTCTTCCAGTCTACCGTATGTACGGCAAAAATAAGAGGACAGAGGTAAAGCAAGAAAGAAGAAAAGAAATAATTAGAGAGTGAATGGAGCGATGTACCTAGTGTATATGATAACATGCAGCTCAGTTCTCAGCATCATAAGGTTTACACATGAGGTCACATACATCTAGGATGCTTTTTTTGTAGAACTAAGCTTACACTTTTCAATATAACTGATATTCTTAAAATAAAAAAAAGAAAGGAAGGGAAGAAGGAATAAAGGCATACAAATATATTTGGGATGTGAGTGATGGGTCATATTGAAACCTAATTTTCAACGCTTTCTGTCCCAGACGTGACCTGGAGCTTGACCCTGAACGCGACCGCACGCTTGGCTCTGAGGCGGAGAGTGGCAGCTAGCATCTCGTTCCCCCCTGGTCCCCCCACTGCACGGTCGGGTGGTAGTCAAGGTCGGGTTTGTGCACCCTGCAGGCGTCAACGTGCACCCCGCTGTGTTTGCTTCGTCCACAGAAGCTCGCGTGCATTCCACACGCGCCTCGCTCGCCATCGCCCGCATCAGTCTCGTGTGACTGCCCCGAGATTCCCCGCGAGACTTTCCACAAACTTACTCTTCTCCTGCTGCATGTATCGCCGCATCTGGAAGACGTGACTACGGCAGCACAGTCGTCCCCCGAGCCACGGGTATGCCGGGTATGCCGGGTGCACTGCTACAGTTTCTTGTGACCGAGCGCACGAAATGTTGGTCAACCAACCATCAAGCACCAAGACTTTGATTATTCACGATCCTCGCGGTCTTCGAGACTCGATTCTGCTTCAGGTTCTGCTGGGAGGTTCCGTGGTGAGTCCGTGTGGTCTGCTCGACTATTAGCTTTCAAACCAACTTGACATGATCGATGGTCGGGCGTGAAAAACAAACGCCACTGATAAGACTTACATAGAAAACGGAAACTTGCTTCGTGCCACAGTCTTGTCGTCGCTGAAGTAATTGAATAATCTCACTGGAGGCTGGAAAGTTCTAGAACAAGTGACAAGAGCTGAAAGGTTCACAGCGTACCGAAGCTTTGGATGCTAATTTACACTACATCTTTCACTGGATGGGTGACCTTTGTGCTGACCTGCAGTGTCCGTCATTGTAAGTAAAATTCCTATTTCAGTTTTCTTTATCATAAATCATCTGTTCGTTAAGTGTTGCATATGTTTGCGGTGATTGCTTGCACGTTTTTTTCAGTTTCGGGAAGTAGTGGGACGAAAACAGAGGAGGGGGACTGCAAGTAAATATGGAATTAGAACACACACACTCTGTCTCTCGCACACACACACCGTGCGATGAGTAAACATTGTGCAGAGAAAACAACAATAAGCAAGTCGCACGCATGATCAGAAGCACGTAACCTACTGGTACAGACATAAATGGATGGATGGATCGGGTTTGTCTATGTATCAGCTGGAACAACAGCTGTAATAATAGAAGATAAAGTCAAAGGCTTTGTAAAGTACATTGTATTGGGTGTTTGAACAACACCTGAATGAGATAGAATGAAAATAATAGCCTGGGTACAACAGGCAAAGTTGGTTCACTGAACCGTGAGTGGGTGTGTGCGTGGAAAAGGGGGCTAGGAGGGTGGAGGGTGCAGGCACAGAACAATGAATGAGAAGGAATGAGAAACTGTGGAACGGGGAGACGATGTGATATTTTATGCCGAACCAGTAACTGATATCCTCGTTGTGGCAAACACCTAACCATACCGAGAAAAAAAAAAAGGGCGAGCTAGAGCTTGAGAGAGAGAGGGAACAAAGAGAATAAGACGCGTACAGATTATTTGAACTTTCTTAAGACAGACACAACCATCAACAGAAGACAACATTGCTCAGAAAGGTTCCCAAGACGGTAACATTTAGAGATGGTGGCGGCTTTGTCTGGTGGCATTCCAACTGGCGACACAAGAGCAGCAAAACTTCCGCAGCTAAAAATGTCGTATGATCTGCTCCAGCAGCTCCTTTGAGCATCTCGTCGGTTGAAATTCTGCGGGGACAGAGCAACGGATGGTGTGACGGGTGCCAGGGATGTCATCCTCCGCCAGACTCATGGCTGCCAGGCCGGGGATGCGCTGGGCTGTGTGGAGGCTGCACGAGGCTTTGTAGGATTCCATCCACACATAAACGTGGTTGTAGGCCACGCTCACCCTTTCACATTTATGGCCATTGTCGCGGGTGGAAAAAAGACACAAACTCTCATGCAGCCCTGCTCCATGGTCTAGTTCAATCTTCGGGATCACAATGGAAAGAAAACACGGAGAACACACAAAACAAGAACAAACAAAGCAAGATCAACAGAAGGTGGAGGGATGGGGCAGCATGACGAATCGAGAGAGCAAATAAGCGAGAGAGAGATGGATAAAAATGAATGGAAATGTTGGATTGAATAGACTACTTCATGATCTGAGGCTATAACGATTCCTTGTCGTAGTTACCGGTGCTTGGGCGCTGATGGCATTAATGGCGATGTGTCTCGATGAAAGAAGTGTTCTTCCTGTTTCAGAACTGTCCGGTTCGCAGCTCAGTATTTCCTGATTACCGCTTGAAAATGGGCGTCGGTTCTTTCTCCCCCTAAAAATGTACAAAACTCTTGCAGGAAGAAACTATAATGTAATAATCACACTCGACGCTGATTAAAGTCAGTTGTTCTCACTTCTTTACAGACTTCAGCCTTAACTCTCGTAGGGAAGATTTTTAAACAATTTTTTTAAAGCGCTGCTCTCGACTGACATAATAATTATGTAGTCCATTGATCATTGTATTAGTAAATAAAGGTTCATCAATCTTGGTCTTTTTGTACACAGAGATTTACTCTTTCTGTCCAGCTATCTAGTGAAACCATCTTTTTTTTAATTAGGCATAGGTATTTCTGCAAAATACTGACAAATATATTTTCCTTTAACATTGTTTAATCAAAATCGGTGTTTAGTTCTTTCTTTGCCGGTGGAAAAGCTCATTCGATAGGTTGTTTGAACTCAAACCTCTCTCAAAGTACTCATAGAAAATCTTGTAATGGTAGGTATTAAAAACTGAGAATTTCGCAAATAAAACTGTTATTTTTTATGTTATATTTGTAGAAAGTTATTGGTTGGATTTGATTGCTATTTGCGGAATTTTACTGCAAAATACAGTCAACTAGTCTTCGCCAGAGACAGAAGGGTGGGGTGCGCAGAAGGTTAGCAAATTTTAAATAACAAGCACAACTCTCTGTCCAGGTCGAAGATCGAGCGACAGGTGGTAGCCGGGACCGCGAGGATAACTTTTTTTGCCTCCAGTAATAACGAAGTTCAAATGACGCACAGCGAAATCTGCGGCCTGCAGCAAAATCAATGTTAAAGCAGCGAATAGCAAACACGGAATTAAATTTAGTTTTCTGGCCTGAGCCCAATCGCCACCCTCAAAATTAATGTCAGTCTCCCATTATGGCGGGGCACCATCGATGTACGTCAGCACGGAGCTGGAGCCGCCGAGTCCTTCCACAGGTTCGCCTCCCCTTGGCCGATTGTCGTCCCACATTTTTAAACTTTTCTCACATATGGGATCTAAAATAATTGTACTTTTTTTCCCCTCCAGTACGTTTCTCTGGAAACGACCAGTTCTTGTTTATTTTTAAACTAGCGCAGGATGTTTTTTATTGGACAACGGCTGACATGCGCAAAGGCAGAAAGTCATTATGATTTAATTTCGTAAGTACGCTCTTAGAATACGTCGATAGGCTTGAAATGTTGACAGTTTTAATGCTGTGTGAGTGACATTTTAAAGTGGTATTCTGCCCGATAAATTAGATGGAAATAAAGTTTAAGAAGTTCAGTCTGAGCGACACTTGTAATAGAAAAGTAATGAATTTTTTATAAATTTTATTTTTATCGCGCTTAGCGAACAGCTAATCACGGATAGACAAGATCTGAATATTCTCGAAATTCTTTGCTAGTTCTGTATGAAGTGGAGCAATGGAAATGTAAAATAAAGTATTAGACAATTCTAAACTTGTTGAAAAGTACAAATGTGAAAATTGACTAATTTAGTCCCAGGTCTGACAGCGCATGTCCGTCTAGGATAGCTCTTCACAAGCACCGGAAGGAAAGGGAGGGACAATCATGGTACATGTACCACCAAGCCATTCCACTACACGTGTTTACTTTGTCTCACAATCCTCCGGCGGAACTCGATGTTTACCTGCGCACGCAGACGGTGACCGAGCAGGCCAATGACGTGGCCAACATGGCCGTGCCTCTTGTCATTCGTCGCGTGACTTCACATCCTGGCATTTCGTGCAAACGTCGTTGGCAACGGCCCCAGTGAGCGAACGGCGGGCCCCTTTTGACAACAGCGAGCGTTGCACTTGGTTTGTGGAAGGCATTTTCCACGCTTGCTGTTGCCGTTCATGCCATAATTGTTTCCACAAGCCGTCGTGCCACCGGGCCAATCGACAAACCTGCCACGCCAAGTGCAAGGGGTGCAGCTGCCGCCAGGCCTTGTTGTTTAGCTTCCTTCCTTCCGGGTTGAGAAAGATGGAGTCTTAAATGTTAGGTAGGTGAAAAGTTGTTTGTTTCGTTCTGCCTAAGTTGTCTTTCTTCGACGTCAGAACTGGCAGCTGGTTGTTTCGCTGAAAGAAAAGAAAAAAAAAAAATACGGAAAGTGAAAGAAGAAAAAAAGATGGTGGAGAAGAAAAGTCAACTATAAATAATAATCATTAATAATTTTTACTAATTAAATTGTAAAGTACATTTCACCGTGGGGAGACGTGCATGAAAGATGATTATGGATCAACAGTTACCCAAACAACAAAGAAAGGCCTGCTGACGAAAAAAGCAATCAGACAGAAAGTTAATTAAATTAATTGATCGTAAACCGTATCAAGCAAAGATTTTATACTTCGGTCTTTTAATACATTCCACATTACCTTCTTTGTGACAGACTAGGACAAAGAAATAATGAAGGGAGAGTTTTTCGCTTAATGCTTTTCCGTTATGTCAAGGTCATTTTGCACACGTCCTTCTATGCACGTCAGAGTGGTGTTAGCCAATCAGAACGACTGCTCGTTCCTAACGCGGGGTTACGAAAAAAAAAAAAAACCCCAAAAAACAAAAAGAAAAGAAACCACAAAAAACAGGCAGACATGCACACTCTTACCTTTCCTACCAATAAACTGCTCTTCTACAGCAAGAGTTCGTTGCCCGTGCCTTGAATGCCAAACACCTTATAAATGTGCTTTTAGCACGTCCCTGAAAATTGATTTCGCAGACGAAATAAACGCTTTAAAATTTTCCCGAAGCACCCTAGACAGGAAAGTCAGGTAGTGTGCCAAAGTTATAACCAGATAGCCTTCTTCAGGGTTAGGAAACCAAAAAAATAAAAGAAAAAAAGAAAAAAAAAAGCTCATTGATGACTGTTTTTTTTTTTGTAAATCCCACGTCGCTGACACTGCTGTGTTATGTGACATTAATGGTGTGGACACAGCGAAGTGAGAGGATACGCATGAAATTATCGTGTTGAGTGTATTTGTTGCGATGGTCTGATTATGACGAGAAAACTGACGGCGAGTAAAGATGTGAAAGAACAGAGGGAACAACAAAGACAGGAAAAAATCACACAGGATAGAAAGAGGAACAATAAATCTGACGCAAAAAAGAAATAAGTTCTGGTGGAAGAGGTTTGGATGCTATGAAAGTCGCAAAGTGAAGAGAAATGTAGCATCGTTGGAGATAACAAACAGAAACTATGCTGCAGCTAAAACACTCCTTCCGAACACGCCGGGTGTCTTTCGGTGTGCAACTTCTTTTCTTTGCTTACCGGAAGAGACATTTTTCAAAACAAGGAAGCGGAATGCTTCGCAGATTATTAAAGTCAGACATCATCCTCCAAAAACAGGCCGCCAATACAAGAAAGTTCCAAAGCACAATTTCTGAACTTTGGGGTGAAAAGGGGCATTCGATGAAAGTGGAAAGAAGTGGATAAAGGGGGAGCTTGCTTGCCAAAATTTTTCAAGAGAAATGAAGGCAACCAAACGAATCCTGGATGCCGAAGAACGAAGCTTGAGGGCGAGAGGGCATTAGATGACAGGGTTATGAAAGCATGCCGCATGCATCGTTGTGATGTTATAACAGATCCCTGTCCACAATCAACCCCAAAGCTGATTACATGAGACGGAGACAGGTGGACGAGTGTGGCACGGCGTTCGGAGAATCGTGGACGCCGAAGACATTTTTTAACACCCCGAAGCCAGAAAATTCAGCGGACTACTCCTCCATCCTTGCTGCCAGGATGTATCCTCCCTCCTTCCTCGTTCTCTGCCCCACATTTCATCGCCGACGTGAGGGACCCCGCCACCTTGTGACCTAACGGAATGTCGGAGGAGCTGGGTGTGCAGGAGTTAACGCCCGCTGCAAGTGGAGCTGGACGTCTGCGTCAGAAGAGAACGGCGTCTCCATGGAGGGATATCTGCATTGCATGTCATTGCATGAAGACTTTTCTGCCCTTCCTTTTTTTCCCTAAATCACGAAGGAAGCTAAAACGCCATCCATGGTAAGCGATGCTTTGCCAGACTAGAAGACATGCTCATTGGCAATTCCTTCCTTTCTTCGCATTCTGCTTTCTTTGTTCCTTTGCTTGCTTGTAGCTTTCAACGTCCAATTCTACATCAATCACTTTTTCCCGAGCTCTTGTTGTTTAGTCTTTTTCTTCTCTATTGTTTCTTCTTCTCTCTTGCTGAGTCCGTTGCCTTTTATATTTTACACAAATCTTCACTAAAATCTCTGACGGAAATGAGTACATACACCCTTATGTTTCCCACGTTTTATGGCTTGTTTATTTATATACCCGTGTTTTTTTCTCCCTCCTTCGATTTTTATCCTTATTTTTTAAAAATTTTCGCTGGGAAAAAAATGAAATAGCAGAGTCTGTTCTTTCAGCTGGTGTTCATATATAAAATCATGAAGATAAGCTGGTGCCGATAACGTCCAACTGTTGTATCCGCCGTGTGGGAGGTTGCAAGTGTTCTGTAATATGTTATTTCTCCCTCAAGTAAACATTTGACTTTGTAGACATTCTGGCATGATAGAGATCTTTGTGTACACTGTTTTGATGTGTTTTTCTTCCCGATTTTCATAACATGGCTAAAATAACAATGACTTGAAGACGAGAGAACATTTATCTCTACACGAAACTATCAAACTGAGCTTCTGGCCAGCTGTCGTACAGTTTTGATTGTCACATCAACAGCGGTGTGTGTGTGTGTTTGTTGGCATGCGTGCATGCTTGTATGTGTGTGTGTGCAGTTCAAAGTCATATACGTCATCATCGCTAAAGTTCTGGTTTAAGGTGAGGGTTGTAGATGGTAAGGGTTCGTTTTAGAGGAAGTTTTCAAAACTGTTCGCTGGGAAGCTGCAAAAATGTACTTAAAGATATTTTCTAGTTTTGAACTAAGACATCATTCCCAACATCCGGGAATGTTTCAAGATGTTCTGCAAATGTAGTTTTACAGTTTCCGGTTTGCTGGATTGACCTACATGTGTATGCATCTTTCTTTGAATGTTGCCAGAATTTTCTTCCTTTTAATACTCTTCACTGCGTAATGACAAAAATGCACATATTATTTTGTGGGATCATTCTTCCCATGCATGTGTGTGTGTCTGTGCAGGCATGCAAGTTTACACGTAGGTGTGTGCGTGCGTGGGTCGTCATAACAATTCTGAAGTAACAAGATGTTGGACACGAGGTTTGACGAGACGAGGGATTCTCCCTCTCCCCCATCATCCCACAGACCCCAACACATCCTCATGATTGAGTGTCACAAGACTGTTCGTCTGCGTTGTCTGCACTGTGGACGGACAACTCCTGTCCTGATGGAAGTTGAATGATTGGTGTTTCGCTTCCGCTTTGAGACTATTTGGACATACGTGACCGAGTGCCATGGAGTTCGCATGACTGCTTGGCACCACTGACTCGTGGACAGTTTTACGACCGAGTGCAGCAGGTCATTCTGGATAATGTGCCGCCGCAAATTTAATTTCTGATGAAATAGTTTTAGAATTGCACGCCAACATTAGTTTTTTCTTTTTTCTTTAAGAAAAATGTTGTCAGTGCGTTAAGTCAAGCTGTCGATGCGTAGCAGGACTTTAGGGGATCAAAGTGGAATCCGTGTAACGGAACGTTTTTAAGACAGGGGAATTGTCGGTTGTGGGCGATGTAAAGGTCTTAAGTGACAGGAAGATAAAACAATACAAAAATTTATTCCTAATATGATTTATTATATTCCGTCACGTAGTTTGTGCTGAACTTTTGAGTCTCGAACTTTCTAAACATTTCTTTTCAAATATGTGATATATTTAATCTACCAAACACGGTGAACAAATTACCAAGTGGGACAAAGACAAAACATTTGTGTTCTTTAGGTCCTGAGCATGATAGAGTTACAACCAGCAAGAGAAAGGAGAAAGAAGAGACTTTTGTTTCTGGGACGACAGCTGGAATGATCTGATAGTAGCATGATCTTACTGGCTGAGAAATGTTGGACATCCTCCATGATTCTCTGTCTCTGTCATAGTAACACACACACCTGGCAACGCCTCTTTGTTGCAGTACTGTCTCTCTTATACAGAGGAACAAATCCTTCATGTCTTCCTTGCTGCTGTACACGTCTATATCATCGATCTAATCCTTCATCTAGGACGGTTCTGGCTTTGATGATGAGGACATAATTGCCGGCGCTGTTTCGTTTTTTTTATATATAT
This sequence comes from Pomacea canaliculata, assembly GCF_003073045.1. Taxonomy (NCBI): domain Eukaryota; kingdom Metazoa; phylum Mollusca; class Gastropoda; order Architaenioglossa; family Ampullariidae; genus Pomacea; species Pomacea canaliculata. Next base: position 15,637,322 of record NC_037594.1, on the reverse strand, counting down.
GTAGCTTGGAAGGCGGGGGTGAAGAAAGAGTACATAGTACTTGGCGTAAGCTTAAGTCTTTCAGCAAACGTCTGTGATGGTCGCCAGCGTTTCCTTGCACGAAGCAGCCCGTGCATTGATCTGGAACTCATAAAACAGTGCTGATTTACACCTGGGAGCCTGCTGGCTGTGCAAGAAGGATAGAGGGCACGTTTCTGGGCCGGCGAAGCAGAATTAGGACATGGTAGTCAGGATGTTTTGCAGGCTGGAGCTGCAGCCGGAGCCTGGATGGTGCTGAGGGCGGGAGGGACTATGGCCGTCATTTAGTAAAGCTGTGGGTCTTAGTATCCAGCGCCCGGTGCTGCTCTCCAGGAGCAGACGATAGGTTGCCTCAGCACGTAGTCGGATCCTTTTACCACCCTGATCCTAGTTCGCAATTATGATCGATCCGGAGGTTGGGGAACTGGCATTCTTCCTACTTAAGACACAAAACAGGGATTGATGTTGATCGTTTGATCGTCCTGAACCGGTAGGAATCATGAGATTAAGATAAGCTTTGGTGAAACATGTTCTTGTGCTTGTGTCACCGCAGCGGCGAGGATGGAGGAGCAGAGTGCTACCCTCTGACAACTGTTTGTGGAGCAGCTCCTCTTAGCTCTCACCCAGCCCACCTGACATGGTGCACACATACTAGTGGGCAAGTGTAGACATAGAAGATGAGTTCCTCTCATTGCCTTAATTTGCACAGAGTACCAAGAACGATCGCAAAAAGACGCTGAAAAATGACCATAAGAAGACAGATTGATAGATGGAAAGAGAGACAAAAAAGAAGGAAACAAAGAAGAAAGCAAAGAGATGATGAATATTCGGGACGATTATAAGAAGAAACCTCAATAGATCATAACATTTTGATTTTTTTGTGCCGCGCAGGGTCGGCAATGCGCAACTCACAAATAAACAGAGATTCCGGGGTGGGAAGAGGAGAGGATGCTTTCCTCCACCACTCAGTATTCTCTTAGCTGTCTCACGTTTCTTGATTGTTTAAAGAGAAAGACTAAAATCTATAAAGGAACCTGTAAGTTAAATGACCACACACACAGTCGGAGACAAACGGACAAAGTATCTTGGAAAAAAATCGGAAATAGGAAGGACTAGCAACATAAACAAAACTACAAGCTGGTCAAGGACTTCTGTAGCGAGGTACCTAGAGCTACTAACCCTGAGGTCAGAAAGACGAGCTGCTGACTCACTAACATACAACCTGCCCTTACAAATGTCATCGTGCAAGGAAGTGGCGCTGCTCTGTGCCGCCATGTTGCCGTCGGCGTTGGCTGAGTCCAGAGGAGAAATGTCACCGCCAGAGCGGCCTTCGATTTCTGCTGCTGACACAAAGAAAGTTTAACTTTCGAAAAAATGTCGATGATTATTAATAGCTTTCTAAAAAAGATTGGAAAGGAAATATTTACTCTGAGAATTACATGACGTGCATGATGATGACGACGACGACGATTATAACTAATTAAACAAAAAGAAGACCTCATATCACAATTTAATGGAAATGTGCTAACTCCTTCCTTTATTGTCGGGCTGATCAGAGTCAACAATACAAAACTTTCGACGCTTAAAAGATGGGGATTAAGGAAGATCCTCCACACCAGTCGAACAGAATAGAGATGCTCATGAATATGCAGCAAGAATCACACAAGCGATGCGAGACGCACACAGAAGCATGAAGGGCACAGGTCATGCATAGCTGGGGTCAGCAGGGCAAGAAGCATCCTGGCGTCACACACTGCGATCACACAGCTTGAACATCCTTGCGTGGCTATCAATAATTAATAAATTAACTTTCTATAACTCCTTGTCTTTTTTTTTTCTTCCTCTCTTTCTCTGCTTTGTTTCGTTATTTTCTTCGTTTATTTCTGTTAGTCGTTGTATTTTTCTTCCTACATTTCTGCCTTTTTTTTTCTTCTATTCTGCTTTTGTCTGTTCTTTCTTTCTCTGTTTATTTCTGTCCTTTTTGTGTTTGATTCTAAGTCTTTTGTTGTTGTTGTACAATATCAAGAACGAGGCTGATTTATAGACGTCAGAGCAGCAAACAAAGTCATCACATTGTCTCTAGCGAGGGGAGAGTATACCGGAAGTAAGGAGCTTGCCCCTCAAGGGGTGAGTTGTCTCTTGTTGCCACGAAACACTCGGTGGTGCAAGCAGGAGGAGGGAAGCTTCGTCCCTCCCACCGCTGGTCGATAGAGACAAGCGGAGATGTGCTGTAATAAATTTGCTATTTTCTGGACAATTGGCTCGGTTCGCCAAGCGGGCGTCTCAAAACTTCTTTGGAGTAATGACTGAAAGAATGTTTCACTCGACTGTGTCCTAATGCGACCCTCCCGATGACTGGGGACCCAAGTCCCATCACGCTTAGTAATCACTAGGCTTGCTACGACCACACGCGCGTTCGCCCGTGCATGTAGGTTTAATTGCAAATAGACAAACAACAGCACACGCGCAGACAAACAAGAGGAGACAAATGGGAGATGGGGTGAAGGTTTGAGGGTAGAGGCGTGTGTAGCTAAGAGATGAGAGAAAAAGAGATTAGGGGAGGGATTGAGAATAGGAGGGAGAACGAAGAATGATATTGATGTTATTCGAATGAAAAACCCTGGCATCTGATATTTGTTATGGGCGTCAGAAGCCCCTAGGGGCATTGAGAACACGTGACCAGTTTGTCAAAGGATTAGCAGCAAATGTTGCCACAAAGACGGCGCTACGCAATTAAAGAATTCCAAACACGACATTGCAGCTGGAACCTTTATTTACTGTGAATAATGTAACAATAGAAACTATTAGACTACTGGTAAACTACAATACTGAGTAATCACATTGATAGAAGTTGTAGAGCACATGTCTCCATGTGGCGGCAGCTGAAGGCGCGGTACAGGACATACTGTCAACAAGCTAATACATGTCATCAAACGGAAACACATGTCGTCAAACGGACATGTAGAACAGATGAAAGCTCGATATTTCAATTAGAACTTTTGTTAGAAAGTGGAAGCTTACAGAATTTACTGGAGAAGATCGTCGTTATGTATGGGTCCTTATGTCCTGATGTCCCTCGGTAGCACTTCTACGACACGCATGAGCGAGCAAACAAACACTTTTTTCCGAAATTTTTCATCTGCCCTGTCGCAATAAAGATCTAGTGTCTAGTATCTTCAAAACATAGCTAAGGAATCTTTTCAAAACAATGTTTTAAATAATTAAAAACTGATTAGCTTTTGTGCTAGCCACACTGCTCTCAAGAGTCGTTCTGAATATTTATGATGTTTTCAAGAGGCTTTAGAGGTCTGGTGACAGATGTGCCGCGCCCTCATTAGCATTGTGTCCCCTGTGCACCTGTGTTGCAGCGGAAGTGCTGCAGCCTACCGTCATGCTGAATGAGTACCGTTATTCCTGGCAACGATCGATGTTGGAAGGTCTGCTTTCGTTTCTCATCCAACCCCGGGTGATACGTGGACCAGTCACGTGCAGGCAACGCACACGAAAGCCCGTATGTCTATGCACACAGACGCGCTGCAGACGGAAGGAGTGTATATGCGGATGAAGGAATGTGAGAAGCATCAGTCTAAAAAAAGGAACATAAGTAACTGGTCGCATCTTAATTCTTCTTAGTTTTACTGGAAGAATTTAACCAGAAGCTATTTAAACATAATCTCCTTAGAACTAACGTTTCAATTCTGGACTAGATATCCGTTTGTTGATTAAAACTCTTTGTTTTTCTTTTTGTTACCTCTTTGTCTCCACTGTTTTTTTATACTTCATCCACATCGTTGCCCATCTTTCTATTCCTTTATGGCAGAAGTGTAAGGAACGTCCGAAATCGTTTGCCAAGGCAACCGCAGGTTTCAGTAAATCTAAGTCTTTTTTCATAGCAACTCAAATGTATACTAGAAATGTAATAGTAATAACGGAGGATGAGCATAGAAAGTCCATTACAAGATGAACAGGGCAGATGACGGGACAAACACGCATGCATCTTGTCGGCTGCCCGCGACAATTTTGAGGAATAACATATGCACTTGACCTTTACCCCAAGCGAGGGTAGACCATTTCTGGTTTGACGTCTGCTGTTGATAAGCGTAGCATTCTGCGAACATATCAACTCACGCAATAAATGTGTAGCATCGTGTGCAGACACTTTGCAAATGTCATCAACTCCTCCATCAGGAAGTGTGTTCTAATAAGCTACTTTCACTTCACGGCCACAAACAGAAAATTGTGCAATGGCAAAAATATTTTATTACTCTGTCTTCTCATATTATAAACACATATTTTATAGACTCCAAACAGTTGTTTCGTTATGCTTTTCATGGTGACTCAGAGGACAGTCGGTGCCAGGCAGGCTGGATTGTACAGGTTGTAAAAGTGTTAAGACACTGTGGCGAAACTACAGTTTGACCAAACAGATCAGGCTAATTTTTAAGTAGGTAACTTAGTATGTCCCATGAATGTAGTTATAAACATTAAAATGACCCTTGAAGGAAAAAAAGGTTCCCCATCCCACACGTGTGACCTAGTTTGAGCCCATGGTCCTCCATGAGTGTGATTGTGCGCTGTATAAATTGCGCATCGTTAATATTTGATGTTTTCAAAGGTTACACCGTGCCATAAAAGTTAGGAGGAAAAAAACTGAGAAGGAAAGAGGATCAGATAGAAAGAAGTGCTTACGAGCATAAGCTTCTGCACAGAGAGAGAAGAAATACAAGAAAGATATCCAGGAAAGATGATGTCGGCTAAAAGGCCCCTGAGGACGCTACAGTCGAGAAGGTTACACAAGAAAACCCAACAAGAAAACAAACAAAACAAATGCGGGTGTTAACATCCATGTACATTGCCATCCCACGTCCATCTCTTAGATTTGAAGGTCAATTGGTTTCCCCACCCTTCATCCATCCACCTATTTCACCCACCCTACATGAAGTGGAAGACCGGAGCCATGCTGGTGCTCTTTGAGAACTGAGAAACTGAGGTGCAAGTGCGAAGTGACTCGAAGCAGAGGATGTTTGTCCTATCTTTCTTCCTCTTCCTGTCTCCCTCTCCTGTTTGTTCTGCTGTTTCTCGGTTCCAGTGGTTGTGTCAGAGCCGGGTGGTGCTGGCCGGGTCGCCACGCTGGATAATTCATGGAGCGCTACAGGAGAGTCCATCACATCAAAGACATTTAATCCGACGGGGGCAGAGAGGGCGGGGTCCTGTGGAGGTCCTTGGGGTCGTCGGGGTCCTTTGAGTCTCCGGATCAGTGTCCTTCAGCACGACAGACCTGATGCCCGTGCTGCTGTACTCAAAAAGAACTTGAAAAGGCGGGGGTCAGTGCATGACAAAGTGATCATTGATTAGTACTCGTGACAGCGACAAGCTTTTGCTTGCGAATAAAAGGAACGAAAAAAGAAAAAAAAGAAAATAGAAAGAAGAAATAAGTATTAGACGCCTAGCGATTTACTATTGCGGTCCTTTTTATGTTGACGATACTTGTAAAAAATATTCTTTGGGGATATTGCATACCACTAACCGACTGACCCTCTTCAACAGCAAAAGACAATAAATAAATAAATATTATTATCATGCATCCACTGACAGAAGATGAAAGTAACAAAGCATCTACTCATCCCCTAAACAAACTTATGATATCAATCTGCCACTAATTTATTAAACGGCAGGTATCTCAGAAGATAAAAACTTGAAAGAAACATAATAAGGGTTGCATTTCTAGATTTTTGTTGCGTAGACAAGCGTTTGCCAAGTCGTTCTCTGCAATCTTTGTCTGTAAGATATTGGCTTACTTGGCGGCTTCTGAACAAAGTCCATCTCTCACAACATAAGACATGTCACGTGACACGGTCTGGCAGCTGCCCGTGAACACGCAGTCCATGCAATGCAGGAAGAATAGCTGTTTGAGAACCTTCCAGAAGCCGTCGTCTCACTTCCGCTCTAAGAATAGCATCCTCAACGAGGCGTGAGAAGGAGAGTATTGTTTGGAGTTAGTGACCCTTGTCGAAGCGGCTGGGAGGTGCCACGATAGGCGCCTGGGGTAATTGGCCTCCCAGATGTTATCGGTTGATACACGTGTAGGGGCGATGAAAACCGCCTTTGACGAGACTGGATCATTTCTCTTGAACCGTGGGAACCTCAGCCTCGCTTTCAAGCAAGCGTTGTTTCGTTCGTTTGTTTGTGTTTTGTTCCGAGCTTGATTTTCTCTTTCAGTTATCTGTGTTTTCGTAAACCGTCTGATATTTTCTATCAGCAAAGTTTATCTGTAAGTTTGGAGACTACGAACTATAACTGAAGTACAAGTAAATAAATAGGCAGGAAATTGTAAGTGGTTCATCGTGTCTAAAGTATGGAACGTGAAACTGGACTCCCTGTACAGTATGAAAGATATTTTGCTGTGAATGTCAAGCTCAAAGTGTCCTGAGTAATGGATGAAGCAGCACAAGCATCAAAGGAATGAAACTGTATGACAGTAAAATTCGAAGAAACTCTGTATCAACTGTTTGACATTGCTGCCTGCCTATGTGAGGTTCTTGGTGCATGCAAATGCGACAGAGACATGAAATCATTGTTTCTATGATTTGGCTATGTTTGGTAGGTGCATGTTTCCCCAGTGTTTTTCTCTCTTGGGGTATTACCTGTAGCTCCTGATAGAAGCATATTACACACAAATAATAAGTAACAAAAGAGAAGGAGAGAAAGGGAGAGAGATCGAATTTAAAGTGCATGTCACAATATCTATTTTTCTCTCCCCCTCTCACTCAAAAGTCCGTTGCCCCTTTGTCGAACATGCAGTCGAACAGGCTGTCAACCTGTCAGCCTAGGAAGGGACATCAAGACTGTTTCACTATTTCGCTCCACCCATGCCACGCATCAACAAGCTTGGCTCAAATGAAATGATAAATCGAATAACATAAACATTTGAAGAGTTGTCGCCACAAATCATTCGGGGCTATTAGTTTCAAAAACGAAAATGAGAAAGAGAGATCACTGTAGAGTAGGGGGTAGGTTAGGGAGTAGGAGAATTAGAGGAGAAAGAATAGGACGAGGATAGAAAACCTTAGTATGTGGCAGAGGGTTATGAGCTGAACACTATCAAATTTACTTGGGGTTATTATTAGACGATTATGTACAAGAGTAACAAAGCCAAACAGAATGGTCTGTAGAAAAGAAGACACAGAAGTGGTTAGAAACGACATATACGGAGAGTTAGCCATTGACATCAGCAGTTAAGAGATAAGAACTTTGCAATAGTCTCGCGAGAAGTGGTTAAACAAAATCCACGTATTAAAAAATAATAATCTTTTGTTCAGGCTCAGTGCAGACAGACACAACCAGTTAGATGCCAAAAAAAAAAATCTTTAAAGAAACTAAATTATCTTCCTTGTAAAATGTTTATGCTGAGTCATACTCCCATCAAATAAGTAGTAGCGGTAGTAATAATAATAACAACAATAGCGACATATTCTTATCATCATAAGTATCATTGTATCAAAAGATCAATTTCTCAATGTCTTCTGCTGAAGAAGGTCTGCATCAGGCCTTGCCCGCAGTCTTTCCGCCAACTTTATAGGGGATGCTGGGTAATTTCCCAGATGTGGACATACCTTCTGTCGGTCCTAGTTCTTTGAGCTCTCCAACGATGCTTCTTTACGACACGGCAGTGCGTATTGTCCGTCTGCTTATATACCCGAGTTGAAAAGGGCATGAACGGTAGGATGTGGTCTGGAGGAGCATTCTCCTCCGTCTCTCCAAGACGACTTCTTCAACTACAGGGCATTGCACTCGCATTATCCCCAGCTCAAGCTGTTAGCGCGTAAGTAAATATTTCAATCTCAGACTTTCTTCCGAGACTAAAGAAACATTTCGGTTTGGTTTACAGACTGAAATTATCATCGATTATCTTCTTTTAAAGGTCGTACAGCGAGAAAGGAAAACACACCGAGAGAGAAAAAGAAAAGTAGGTCAGGATGTGAGGACCATTGTCGAGCAAAAACTGAACTTTGGGTATTGATCCTCACGAGCCACAATAACTGAAACATTAAACCTACATACGATGTAAAAATAGCAACCACTTTAAAGCGAAGGTGTCGTAAGGGAAGGAGCTGATCATTAAGAAACGTGTTTTATTATTATTTAAATAGGTCTACATGAAAATTGTTTTATTTTGTGACATAACACCTACTCCCCCCTCCACACACATGACAATCTGCCGCGCGTGCTAGTCTTTAGTTTGTCCTTTATGATCAGCAATCAAAATGTAACATTTCAATAAGATAATTGATGTCTAATTAGACTTAAGCTGCTTTAGCTTTGCGTGCGACAGTTCGAGGTTCGATTCTGGGTGATTGTCATGTTATAATATTTGGTCTCTGGTTATACTCGCGCACCTGTGGTCGACCACCTGGCCCACTGTGTAAATAGAAAGCAAATCGATTTACATGTGCGAATATATATGTAACATTCTTTCTCTGCACTGAAGTTAAAGTGGCAGGTAAAAGCAGAACACATCGTGAGAACGTCAGCAGAAATAACATTTTGTGGCAGACCACTTAAGTTCTCTCACCCTGTCAAAGCATCTGTATGTGCAAGAAAGTGTTTGGGGAGAAATTCGAAAGACCATGTTATAGGGTTGGAGGAACAGCCCGAGAATACTTTAGGGAGGCGAGACAGAGGGAAGAATGACGAAGGAAGGATTGTATTAAACATCACAGGGCAATGAACTCAGTATGTACTTTCAGCTTGTAGTAGGGAGGTCACACAGTGTCCACACACACACACTGATGAATATAACACACAGACTTCCGAATGTTGCAAAGGAAAGGGGAACAAAATGTGTGGAAGTGAGCGGCTGACCGGTGCCAAGCCACCAAAGACCTGTTAACGCAGTACCTGTCTGAACAAATAAAATGGCGGCAGCACCGCGCAGATGGCGCATCAGTCAAATTTAACTGCTCATAGATCACGCCTGATAACGGGGTCCTGAGATGGCTCCAAAGGGTATTCTCGGGCGGGAAATTGTGCTCACAGGCACACAATGAAGCAAACTCAAATCGCCACCCTGGGATTACTCTGGCCTGCTGATTCGATCATCTTCTGCAGGATTTGCTGAACCTGATCGCTCTTGTTCACCGATTATTGTGAAGCAGATATTTGTCTCGATCCCGCCTGTCGTTTATGCATGATGGCTTGTGTAAAAATGGCATGGCAATAACAACAGACAACTTTGTTATTTTCAATACAATGCGTTTTAAACTTCCACGTTCGGAGCTAAAAATGAAAATGAAATGAGCCAGTGAAGAGGAAAGAAAGCTCCCCAAGTTTCATTGGAGGAGGTCATAAAGATGATTCTTTCTTCGAACGTGGGTAGTCGCTACTGTGTGGTAAGGGACAGAAATCACAGTAGAAATGCTTTATAAAGATATATTAGATACATAAAGATATACATGTTTATTTGTTTACATGCATATAAGTACTTTAGGGGAAGGACATATACTAGCTTTTAATTTACGGAAAAGTTAGTGTGTAAGTCCAACTACAAGCTAAGGTTATATCACAGGAACAGCAGCCCAACCTGTTGACAGGTCTCACATGCAGAGAAAGAACAACTTGCGACACAAGATTTGAACCGTGGACACGTGACCATCACTGTATTCATGAGAAACACGTAATGTTGCGCCACTGGACCGGCAAACTGGATGTGGCAGCACCACTGATCTGAAACTAATGGAAAGACCCGGGCTGGGTCTGCCTCAAACCCGCTAGCATCCATTCGTGTACTTGTAAGTCGATAATATTTCTTGGATTTTGGTATTTTTCTTACACTATGAACGTTTTATGCTTTGTCGGCTTAAATTCTGTTTTTGAGGAGCTGGGTTTCAATATGTCGGTGTTTCATACTACATTATTTGACATTACACAATGGCTGCAAGGTAGTTTCATTACAAGTTGTGTTACACAAGGTCTAGCCACTAGCTTTAGATCAGTGAACAGCACTCACTCAGCCGAACGAACACACACACATCATAGGAACAAAAGACCATCCGGTCCGAGATTCATCCAAGGGAGACAAATCCAGGCGGCTGACGATGGGGAAGGCGACATCTCCGATGGCGAGGTGAAGAAAATGGCAGAAACTGCCTGCGTGTGGGCTCCCCGCCAAATGTCGGCTTAATTTACCTGAAGTTGTCACCGTCACCTTTCTCAACAGCTCAGTTGCTTCTATTATTGTCTTGCTAACTCAGTCTCTTTAAATTTTTATTCCTCTTTTTTTTCTGCAGTCGTCATTGAGTCCTTTGTTCTTTTTTTTTTTCGGGTAAAGGCTTTGCTGAGTAGGTTTTCTTTCCTAAACAACGTTTGTAATTACTATTATCTTATTAACTAAAACGTGTTTCTAAACCAAGCAGGCTAGCAGGCAGCTCTTCATTTAATTAACTAATCAACGAGGCAAACAGATATGAAACACAATAGATGTGAGAGAGAGAAAAGGAATGCCTGCTAGAGTGGAAGCTGAAATCACGAAAGCTCAGCCGATGATAGAAAGCTTATTATTCGTCATCAAATCGTAACGGTGAGCCCATTGAAATGCTTGAAATAAATTGACGGAAGAGAAAGGTAGCGAGGTCATAAAGACCGTTATGATAGCGGGCTCGGCCAGGCGCAAGAATCTCACAATGGCGGCAACCACGTGACGCAGACACGGGCATCAAGCAATCCCACTTCAGGCGCCACTTGCTGTGTTCACGCTCCATGTTGTCGCTGTGCGCCCTCCTGTGGATGTCCGGCAGTTGCTGATGTTCATCATCACGTGCGTGAACGAGTGTAGTCGTGCGTGCATGCGCGTGCGCGGGTGCGTTGGTGCATGCGTGTGTGCGCAGTAATTGATTAGCACTGTGTGATACTTAGTCATTACGTGTGGGTGTCAGCGAGAAGTGGAAATAAGGTAGGAAAACATTCATCTTAAATTTTGTCTTTCTCTCTCTCACAAACACACAAACTTAATAACACACTCTTTCTCTGAATGTTTATAATACATTTAGACTAGAAGGAACTCAGAATGCGAACTTTCTTTATCTTAAACATTGGTTTAAGAAATGCACTGATTAAATTTAGATGAAGGATAACTAAGTTGAACCTGCAGTAAAGTCCGGTACTGCACCCAGTGACACTGATTACCATGCCAATAGCGATGAATCAAAGCTGCATTTTGCATTTATTTTCCAGAGGTATGCAGATTTATGGGTACAATATTTCTCCAGCGAACTCTGTCAATATTCATCTTGTTTTAGGTTTTCTGCCTTTATGTCAGACAGTTTGATCCGGCAGTTTGCATGTTTTCTCTATAAAACATTAAATAGGAGCAATAAAGATATGCAACACTGGGATGCTGGGTATGCGTGTCTGAGAATGTGATCTCTGTGTGGGTGCGGAGGCAGGAAAATCTGTATTTGTTGTTTAACGGGACACTGCCTTTGTGATGTTTATTCTATTTTTATACTTTGTATTATTCGTGTGCCAGCATCACTATACAAATCTCATTTTATGCCTTTATTTTTCGGCATTGAAAGGCGAAACAACATGGTGAAGCTGTAATCTATGATGATGATGATGATGATGATGATGATGATGATGATGATGAATGTTATTGTTGCATCTTTTATAGCAGTAATAGCGATGCAATTGTATTTTTCCTTAACCATAGAAATGTGCTTATTGTTAACTTAACTACTAAATTCTTGTAGATAGTTGTGTTAAAACTCTTTTTTTTCTCCTTCTCTATATACGTATGAGCGAGCAGAGACTATTAAATCACAAGACCTATGTTGTAACACAGCTTTAGAGAAGAAAAGTAAATGTTACCTTCGTAACTGTTTTTCCTCTAGATATATTCCCCTCTTACATCAACCTCTGCTACATTCCTGTCTTCCACTGATCCAAGCAATGCCGTGGGTCTTGTTTCGTCAGTGTGCACAAAGATCCTCAACAGACAAACACACGCATACACACAATGCCTTACACACATAATAACCGCTCACCGAGCACATAAATTGAGAGAGTGCATGGAAGACAGATGGAGGATCGCTTAAGAAAAACCCTCACTAAAGGAGTATGTCTCCAGCTGACATTT
>NC_037594.1:15313444-15325071 GCF_003073045.1 Pomacea canaliculata | reverse complement strand
TTGAACTTTAGCAGCTTCGCTGAGTCAAAAATAAAAGGTCCAAAAGGATTCAAACTTGTAGATAGGAAAGTAAATCTTCAGATAAAAATTTAATAGCAGACAGTCATCTGCAGTTTATGGTGTGTATTATCTGGAGGGTGTCTCTGCTGGCGTAGAGGTGGACAGCATGGTTCGAGATTAGTAGGTTTTTGCAAGGTTGTTGATAAACAGTAACGCAGGATTGGTGCAAGACATGTGCATTTGTTTAAGAAAACTGGAAATTGGTTATTTCCAGCTTTGGGAATTATATAGTTAGCCCTGACTTTTATGATAGACTTTTGCATTAAATATAAATTATAAAATGTGATATACTCTTAAGTCACCGTAAAATATTTTCTTTTATTAGCGGCAATGCAAAATTCTGTTTAGCTTACAACGTGTTCGTTAGCTCCTCATACGTGTGTTCAGCCGTCAGTTCTCTGTAGATTTTCAGCATCATTGTGGCCCTCATCTACTTAGATCTGAGATGACAAAGTAACATTTAGCAAACAGCATTGTGTCTGGTATGTTATTCTTTACCAAGGATTGCAGTCTTTTCTATTCAATTGCTCGATGCTACCTTTGTTTCTCGATAAATCCAGGTGCTGTAATTAAAGAAATTAATGTATATTTTTTCTTGTCTCTTCGGCAAAGGATAAATGGAAATATGTTTTTTGTGATCTTATTGCTCTAATTTCCAGTATTTTCCTGGCGCTTGTGTTGGTTCCATGTTTTTTTTTTTTAAAGGGTGTAAGGGTGCATGAAACGTAGGACCTCAAGAGATAGAAATTTCATTGCCTATAGGTGGACGGAAGTGGCTCGAAGTGATTTATCTCTCGAAAAATCGTGTAAGAGGACATGGTAACTCTGAACGACAAATAGTCACTGTAGTCAAATATAAGTTTGTGTTAAGAAGGGTGTACTGATCCAAAGAGTTAATAATAAACACTTCACAGTAGTTTGTTTATGACGTCATTTCCGCACTGGCACGTGCTCCTCAGGTCTTGAATAACCCATACTCCGCCGCAGTCGGCCTTGGATCGACCAATGGATTTCGGACCGGCCAGATCTCTGGGAAAATTTACGGACTTCGTGGCAAATGGAGGGAGCATTGCAGGCCAGACCTGTTTTCCAAGCCAATCGTCGAGAGGCTGCTGACCCGCTCACACCTGACTTTACCTTCTCTAGGCAGTTTCAGATTGGACTTCTCTGTGGGACTACACCGTTTTGAACAACAGTCGGGTAGGTGAAATAATTCTTTAATGATGTAAGACTATATAGAATAAAGAAGTCTGAAGTCTCCATCCCTTTCTCTGTCTCTCTCTCTCTCTCATCACACAGTAACATGCCTTCATGCGTGTGTGTGTGTGCGAAGACTATCATATTTACTTTGAATCAGAGGGCAAAGATGTGGATGAAGATATGTTTTAAATGCACATTACCTTAAAACAGGTAGGCAAAGAATTTAGAGATATATATCTCGAATACACTTTTAGGCCCCAGTCGTGCTTTAAAGTCTCATCGAAAAATGTGTCTACCTCGTAGGGTGTGAAATGTTCGACACCCTGGTACGGAGGCAAATGGCGGAGCAGTTCCCAAGTACGGAGTGGGCATTGCCTACCGTGACAACTTCCTGTCTGGAAAACTTTCGCTTGCGTCTGACCATTATTGGGAGCTGGAAAGGTTTTCTACGAATGTTTCGAGAAACACCAGGCAGACCCACTGACAACAAAGACAACGAAGACGAAAAAGAAGAGCAGTAAAAATGACTAAGCAACTAAAGTGTTTGGTCGTGTTTATATCTATATCATAGCGGTTTTTGCTTGACCGATCTATTGTGTCCACATGTAGTCTGAACGCTACTCACTGAAGTGCCAGGTTCAGTAGTATATTATTATTCTCTTCTTATCAAAGCTTACAATTTTGTTTTTTCTTTTTTGGAAAATTTTGTTTTCAATAATTTTGGTTGTCTATGTTTTAGAGGAAAAGAGACTTTGAAAAGAAGCATAAAATCTTGTATACTTTACACGAGTGTTTTGGCTTTTTTCTTTTTTTTTTGGAATGTTTTAGATTTGTTATGATAGCATTGATATGGTTTTATGATGAATTTGGGATCTCATGTTAAGTTTCATCAAACCACTGTAAATAAATGCGATTGTAAATAAAAAATGAAGAAATCAATATACGTGTTTAATGAATTTTTATTGTAAACGAAATAAAATTCAAATAAGTGAAAGCTAAAATATCAATTTAGATTTACATAATAGATTTTTTTTTTTAAACTTAATAGATATACTGAAAAAAAATAGATGGATTAGCCTTACATACATTGCGTCTTTGATCGGATAAATTTCTTTCTTACCTTCATAATTTGTTACTCGGTTCTTTCCATCGGTTTTCTAGCAAAACGATTCCTCTGATTTTCTGATCATCTATTGATAGGAATTAAGGTGTGGTCACTGAATATCTACAGAGAGCTTAGATAAAGAGAGGGCCACTCCTGACCGTAGTGAAAACTCGTCGGTTAGAGTTATCTTTCGTAACGTGATGCTGAGAAACAAATGAGAACAAGCAAACGAAGGCGATCGTCTGAGGCAAGGTGGACTAATCTTGTTCTGCAATTACTCTCAGAACGCCAGGTTTAAATTACCTCAAAGCAAACGTTTCCACAATTTCGCAAAGGACGAAGAGAGGTAAGCTACGAATTTATTCTCAAATTACGATCCATAAGTGTACTGTAGTTGAGAGCAGTCTACTACAACGCGGTTGTTTTTTTACTACGATTAGTAAAACGACTTTACTGATTATACTGTGAAACTGTGCGATGAATTCTCACTTATCAGATTACAAACCTATTTAAATTTGTTATAGTATTATCATTTAAGGCATTCGTCACTGCTGAGGTGTTATAAATATTTGTTATTAATATATTGAACAAATTATTACAACAGGTCCAAAATATGGATGAACTTTACAAGAAGAAAAGATTTTGACCATCTTACACCATCTGATGTGTATGGAAAAGGCTACTGTCTTTGTTGTGATCAATTCGAGGAAAGTCAGTACAACTGTCCCACCCCCCCAAAAAAAAGTCTTCTCTGGAATGCTGTACCCACAGTTTTCTCCATTCCAAATCCACCATGCAATGTTGATAACTGATGATTATTAGATAATAATATTACTAAGCCATATTTTACCATCATGGGCCTTTGTTTCTGTCACATTTTATTTTTTTAATTAGCATTTATCATGAGAGATCACTCTAATTGGCACATAAGGCTAATGATGATCATAGCTTGCACTGCAAAAGGTCTGTTTGAAAGTGTGCGTGTTTGTACAGATTCTACATATAGATCTATTGTATATTTTGGCTACTGTTAACTCCTTTTCATTATGCTAATAGGTCTAAAATCTGTAAATCACATTTCCGTGTACCTGTATTTCTAGGTAACTTCTTCATGAAAGCGACCAATGAAGTATTAGAGTGTGCCTATTGTAAAAATATTGACCAGTTACTTCCTGGGGAAAAAGTTAACTCTCAGTTGATTCAACTTCTGTGGGAAGAGCTAATAAAAATTGACCTCTGTTGTCCACTTGGTGCATGTGATCTGAAAAGAAGTGGGATTAATCTATTTATCAATGCTCACCTTCATTTTTCTCTTAAAGATAGCTCTGTGTCCTTTTTTGAGAAAGGAACAAAAAGAAATCGACAAATGTTGAAGTTACATCATTTGTAGCTTTTAAGCTAAAGTAATTTAAAATTGTTTTAGAATAGTGTGAAAGAAAATGTTATAAATCTTTATTTAAAGTGCATGTGTGAATGATACCTTTTGAGTATCTGCTTGCTGTATATTTCATAGTAAGCATCGCTGTTATCTTTAAATTGTCCACCAATGTTCTTACAATAAGGGATATGAATGTATATAGATATATACATTATTATTAATAGTAGTATTATGATTTATTATTAATTATGATTATTAGTAGTATTATGATTTATTATTAATTATGATTATTAGTAGTATTATGATTTGTGTGAGAATTTATTGCTGCATGCTTGTGTGTAAACAGAAATCTATATGTCTCAGTATGTGAGCAAGTCTTCTGAATGTGTCATGTTTATATTCATGTGTAAGTCTGTTTTTAACTGCTTTTCCCATATTCGTAAATTCTCATAAATTAGATTTTTATGGATTTTAAATAAATGCAAATTTGTGCTCATTGATGTGCATTTTGAATTTATAAAAGTTATCCTTTTTAAATATAGTCAGCTGTCATACATGTATTACAACTCTCCCAAACTACCCTCATCTAAGCAATTCCCATGAATAAAAGACTGAAAAATCTGTTCTTAGATAAAAGTCATTTCATATCGCAAACACCTAGACATTTACTCCAAAGATAAACACTGCTAGCGACGACTTTGTTTAGTAGTGCTTGATAGTAGCAACTGAGGCTTAGCATCACGTTTCGAAGGGACGCAACTCTGTCACTACTTTTCTTAACAAGTAAGGACAAAGAAACAGTGCACCCTCTCTATATCTGATATCTATACATGGCTGTTTCAAGTGACTGCTGTGTAAAATGTGCACACTGAGTGTGAAATCTCAGGAGTATTTAAAATGTACTCAAGAAGTCTACGTCATGCAGGAAAAGTTATTCCTTATCGGGTTCCCTTTATTCTCATTTATTTGTCACTATGTAGCGAACCTTCTCCTAGCTTATAAGTAGGAACAGTGAAGTTTAGTGTCTGGTCAGCGGGATTTAAAAAAAATGCTTTGATCTTCGTTAACAAAATTTCACTACTTCTCTCACAAAATGCAAGTAATATTGTGACCTCCGAGTGTACAGGTGGACTGCCATCTGTCTGCCAAGACCAAAACTTAGCCTCTTGCGATGTTCGCTGTTAGTCTCAGCGAGCCTAAACAATGAATGTGACTAAACAGGAAGCTTTGTATACATCAGCCTCGTTTTAGTAGTTACCTTGAAAAAAATCGTCTGTAAGCAGTTCTGTAAGCAGTTCAGTAACACAAGCTCGTGGATGTAAAACTAACAAAATGTGATTTTCTGTCAGTGTGAAACTAAACATGAGACAATAACGAAGTCTAGCATACGCGACTGTCACGAGCTCGACTTTGGTGAGCTGCGTGAATAGTTTAGCTACAGGTCTGCCGGTCAGAAGCACTGTTACTGGCGGTACTAGAACACCTGACGACCGGTACCACCCCAAAAACAGGGAACTGACGAGTACCGGTCACGTTCTAATAAGTTTCCCGCAATGTCTTGCGATTCCCAAGGACAGCGAGTGGAATGACCGAGCTTAGCGAGATCCTACGTAGGTGCAGCCGTACTCACGAAGTGCCAGTGTCGGTACACGTGTGCCTGTGACCTGGAAGGATACAAAATAAACATTGCACAGGAACCCAGCTTTCCCACCCCACCCCACACCCTTCCAACACAAAGTCAACTCCACGGGGCAACGTCGCTTACTGAACTATTCAAACAATAGTTTTGATGTTCATCACCATGATCACACAGTCTGGAAAACTCGACATTTGCTAAACGAGGAAACACTAAATGTACTTTCCTATTCTCAACTTACCATGACGTCACTGGACGAACTGACTTTCTCGGTACTTTGTACCTGTGAAACTGACTCGGGTACTTTGAGTACTTGTAGGTAAGTTCAGAATATGTGAGCCACACATGTACCCAGCAGTGCACCCGCTGTTATGAAAGCCTCCATTGAAAGCAACGGGTGCTGAGAGAGCAATCGATCATTCTCCAGTGAAGTGGAGGGAGTGAAAGGTTACAACAGTCAGGCCACAAGCGATTTTGGTGATGGCGCGACTAACGGCTACGGTGTTGCAGGCCGCAGTTGCAGCCGTTGTTGGTGTCGTCGCTTGGCAGTGGTACCAGTCATCTGCTCGTCTGCCTCCGGTTTCGGGAGGCTTCGTGCATCCTGCCTACCAGCCTGTGGCGGATCTCTTCCGGTGAGTGAGTGAGTCCGGTGGGTGTCTTATCACACCATTGACCTTTCCACAATAGACTTAACACCACACCAAACCGCCACACATATACACGTCTTCAGTTCTCTTCTCGCATTCAGGTGTTTGTGCATGTGGAGACACAACGCGTGATTACCATTCAGCTGAAAACAGCCCAATTTCGTCCTTCACCTTGTCCCCATTCCAGGGGACTAAGTGGAGTCATGCCTCAGAGAGTCCGCACAATCTTTGAAGCTAGGGGCTCTTCTTACCTCGACAGATATGACGAACATTCTACTATGTGTTTACTTACCAGCTATGTAACAGTTTAGTCCAGTTACGTCGAATGTGTGATCATAGTTTTCTTATAATTCCCAAATGCTGGTGCACATATCTAGGACTCTAGGCAGTCGCCCTGGTTGAGAATGAAGCAGCTGATGTTAAACAGTTTGCTTTGCCATCACCTGCTTGATGGTTCAGACTTGTTCTTGATGTGTCTCTCTCTGTACCTTTATTTATTTTACGTCCAAACAAACACATCAAACTACTGTTTGTGAAGAAAACAATGGAGTCGCGTGTAGCTGGTGGGTTGTAGGCACTCTAGAAGAATTTTACCAGTGACCAGAAATTATAGGTTGACACTAGTCAGTAGTCATTTAGCTGCAGGAATATGTAAGCCAAAGCTACATGTACGGAATCTTCGCTTATAGTAATAATAACAATCATAATGGGTTAATTCTTATAACGACCAAGATAGACTACACTAATTGTGAAAGTCTGTAACTCATTAGCATATTTCTATGGTACATTGATTTATATGTTTATATGACAGCTGAAGTCAAAATTCGTGTCTAATTTTCAGAAAACTCGTGGAAGATGGCACCGAACGTGGAGGGAGTTTCGCCGTTTACCACCAAGGGGAGAAACTCGTGGAGTTGTGGGGAGGTTACGCTAATCCTCACAGTAGTCTCCCGTGGCAAGAGTCCACCGTAACAGCAACGTTTTCTTCTACTAAAGGCATGGCAGCACTGAGCATTGCCAAACTGGTTGAAAGGTATGCGACATTAAAAAAAAAGCTTTTTCCTTGATTGTTATTTGTGGAAATATTATTAATATTATTGACCAAAAATGAAATGCTATGTCAGGATTAGGGCGGAAAGACACACTGCATGACTGCATTTAATCAGATTATTATTTAAATAATCAAGATATCTGTATCTATAATAATTTACAACCAATACAAATGTTTATGTGAGGTGCAATAGAAACATATGTAGTGCGTATAGTAATTGTCAGTTTACAATACAACTTTATATATCCCAGAAGGCAATTTAAAAGACAGACACATTTTCCGGTCTTTTGTATACATTTATCAAACCTTATAGTTAATATGAAAATCATCTATTGACATCGGTAACACTGCAGAAACAAATGAGGTGCTTGGTTTCCTAACAATGTAACTTTCATTCACCTCTTTCTCCATAGAGGCTTGCTCGACTACAAGGCAGAAATACAGAAATACTGGCCAGAATTCGCCCAAAATAACAAGTCCAACATCACCTTAGAGATGCTAATGAGCCACCAGGTAAGTTAAATGGAAAGATGGAGTGGGGTTCAGAATTTGTTTGCAATTCAGTGTTTACAATTTGTGTTGGTTATTTTTCTGCTGCGCTTTTCTTTTTTTAAGCTTAAATTTCTTCTCGTTTAAGTAACAGTTTCTAATAGTTTCATGTCACTCTATTTAACTAAACTTTAACATTTGTTGATTATATTGAAACAAAAACTCTTTCCGCTTGCATTTCCAATCCATGTCTTTGGCTCAGCTTGTAATTGTTTGTGGTGAATGTGTTATTTATATTCTTCGCTGTTTTTGTCGTGAAGGATCTACCAGAATGCAAAGCAGTTTTTCTTTTTTAAATCGCGTTTCTGAAAAATCTGAATAAAACACCTTCTGCTGTTCTCATCCACGTACTCGAAATACAGTGTCACAAACTTGACACTGACAGAGGTCAAATCCCTGAGGTCACGAGTATGCCTAATCATCTGCCCTTTGCTAAGTCTTTCATGGCTAAGTAATTTCTTAAATAAATGTTTTTCAGGGTTTTTTTATGTGCCTTGAGAAAGTCAGGGTGAGCTCTATTCACTTAATTTCATGACATATTTCCATGTACTGAACTCGGTCGCCATCTGACAAAGAATACTCCGGAAGACCTCATACAACAATCCGACATGACTATGGAAACATCATTTATCATTCGTGTCTGTCCTTGTTGTGTTGATGGCTCAGACTGTGGGAATGATGTTGTTGCAGGCTGGTCTGTTGTCTTTGGGAGGAGCTAGCACATCTCTAGCTGAATACCAGGACGACTGGGGCAAGGTGGAAAAATTGATGGCTCAAGCCACGACTGACTTCCCGCCAGGTCCGGTTCCACCTTTATCTTCTAAAGTGTCAGAAAGCTTACCTACTCGCTAAGAGTAATATTTTTTAAGCCTTAACAGTTCGTTAACTTTACTGCACAGTCTTTTCTGTATGTGTACCCACGATAGTGACATTACCTCTCTCTTTCTCTCTCGCTCTGTGTGTGTGTGTGTGGCCACATAGAATGAAAATAACACACGACGATAGAATTTTATTTTAAAATATACATACATTCAGCCAAACACCTATAATACATGGTCTAGTTACAGCTGTCAATGTAATGTTCAGCTAGACACCGCTGGATCTGAGTTTTCTCCAAGTTCATGATATTTGCCCGCAACAGTATTAACAATTTTGTTCCACACTTTGCTGTTTCAAATCTTTTTTTTCTTTCAACCAGTTTCTCTGAGCAGATTATCGAGATTTGTGGCGAGGGGCTGTTTAACAAAACTTCAGATAATTGAAACAGCAGACATCCTGTTAAAAGTGAATTTTAAAGCCTGATGCGATTTGGTAAAGTGACCAGTTTCCTGTCCCTGTAAGCCGTGCTCTAACTAGAGGAGTTTTGTCTGAACTTTGCCCTTGTTTCTCAGGTTCGGCTGTAGCGTACCACGGTCTGACCTTCGCCATGTACATCGACGCCATCATTATCCGCAGAGTGGACCCGCAGCACAGAAACCTGTCACAGTTCTTTGATGAGGAGATCAGCAAACCGCTGGGTGCGCACTCACACACTTTTAACTTTAGATTAAGATGATCGAGTTCTCTTGTCCTCACCCCTAGTATGACCATTACTAACACAGTGTAATTGATATCGGGGTTTTAATCTTACAACTGCAAGTGCAGTTTATAGAACCCCTTTGTATTTTTTTTTGTTGGCTTTTTTTTTGGCTTTTTTTTCGGTTTTTGCGGTTCCTTTCTTTTCCCCGATAAAGAAATTGCACATAAAGCAGGCTTCAAGAAAAGTGAAGTTGCTAACACCTGACTACCTAACAACCCGAAAATGGCCATGCTGCTACTGCTACCTTCATAACTTATGACGCTTGCTAACAGCAATGATGAAATATTATCTTCATGTGTCAACAAAATTATTCGAGCTCTTTCTTTAGGGGATTAGAAACCCTGACCTAATTTACTCACCATTTTTTTGCATTGGAAAACGCTGCTTTAATGTGTGTGTATATATATTAGTCTGAGTGAGTGATTGAATGAACGAAAAAAAAAAAAGGGCGGCGAAATAGCCATAGCTGCGATAGAGATCAAGTGTATGGCTGATGGGTGAGAGAGAAGTGTTGTGCTCATCATGTCAGTCAGTATGCTGATACAGCTGACGAGGAGGAAGTTGTTAGGGTTTTATCTGTCTCCACCCACACACAGATGCCGATTCTATATCGGACTTCCTCTTCGCGAGTTCTACCGGGCCACCTTCCTGACTGCTCCGCCCGCCTGGCGAATGGCGAGTGGATGTTCGACTCTACGCACGGTCGGTGCTTTTGAACTCTTCGACCTAACTCGACCTTAATAAAATGAGTGTCGTGCAGATTTTAAAGGAATTGGCCAGGTGTGTTGACATTTGTAACAGAAAATGTTGCTGTTCTGTTTAGAATTCACTCCCTCTTTTTTTTTTTTTTCTTTCTTCAGTTTTCTTATTGGGGATATTAGTGGTTTCAGATTCCACACGCATGAACGCACACACACACACACACACATTGTGGAAGCAGAGTAAAACGGTTTTGACCTCCTCCCAGACGTAAAAATGACTTATGATGACAGAGGATGACAAATATAAGTAATGTCAGCACGAAGCATCGCCTAAAAAATCAGAGAATCAAGGGAAAATAGCAAAATTTCTTGCAGGTCGTTTGAAATTACTCTTATATGCAAGAGAGTTCTTTAAGCACAAGTAGCATTTGTAGCAGCAAGTGTGGCTCACTTCAGCAAATCTATGTCTTCGAGTCAAATAAAAATATCACACAGGTTCTCGTATTCAAGAAGCAATTTTTTCCCCAGGAAATGAAACGGTTGATTTTGGAATACAGCCCTATATATTTGAACTTTAGAAGCTTCGACTGAGGTCACAAAAAAAAATGGTCCAAACAGGATTCACTTGATAGAATAGGAAGTAAATCTTCAGATAAAAATTTAATAGCAATACCAGTCATTGCAGTCTATGTTGTATTATCGATTCTCTGTTACTAAGTGGACGCATTTCAGTTAATTTTTCCAAGTGCATTATTGTTTATAAATAATAAACATCATTTCAAATGTGCGTTTGTCTAAGAAAAACTCCTGTAATTTTTGGTTAATTTCCAGCATTGCATTATTATAGTTACAACTGACTTCTTATGATGACCTTTTACTTTAAAATATAACATTTTAAAAATGTGATATACATTTATCCACGTTAAAACATATTTCTTCCTCATATAGCTGCATGCAAAATTTTCTGTTTACTTACACGTGTTCCCGTTTAAGCTCCTCATACGTGTGTCAGCCTCAGTTCTCTTGTAGATGTTTCACATCAACGTGCCCTCAAACTAACTCAATCTGAGAGACAAAAGTAACATTTAGCAACAGCACATTGTGTCCTGGTATGCTTTCTTTTACCATTGATTGCATCTTTTCTATTCAAATTCAGCTCATACTACCCTTCCTGTTTTCTCGATAAATCCAGGTGTTATTAAAAAGAACATTAATGTAATATTTTTCTTGTCTCTTCGTCAGAAGATACAATCGAAATATGTTTTTGTGATACTTACTGCTTTATTTACAGCTGTTTTCCCTGAGCGCTTGTGTTGTCCTTTAAAGGGTGTAAGGGTGCATTAAACGTAGGACCTCAAAAGAGAAAAAAAATTCATGCCTTATAGGTGTGACGGAAGTGTCTCGAATGATTAATCTCTCGAAAAATCGTGTAAGAGGACATGGTAACTCTGAACAGCAAATAGTCATATTTTAAATATAAGTATGTGTTAAAGAGTTAATAACACTTCATAGTAGTTTTTTGTGACGTCATTTCCGCATTGGCACGTGCTCCTCAGGTCTTCAATAACCCATACGCCTTTGCGGTCGGTCTTGGGTCGGCCAATGGATTCGGACCGGCCAGATCACTGGCGAAAATTTACGACTTCGTGGCAAACGGAGGGAGCATTGCAGGCCAGACCCTGTTGTCCAAGCCAATCGTCGAGAGGCTGATGACTCCGCTC